>NC_143037.1:63680000-63967500 GCF_057628025.1 Oncorhynchus mykiss | reverse complement strand
TGTGAATGTCAACCAGACAGTTAATTGCCAGCAAATGACAAATCCGTTTCACATGCATGAGCTAGCATGGATTGAGGGCTGACAGGACTGCACCAGACTGACAACCAGAGACAACTGTCATTTTATGTAATGACATAGTGTCATACTGACTTTATGGCGTCAGTTGTCAACCCAACTCATTAATAATACTTATAAAGCTCAAACACACCCTTCTAATGATAGTGTCAAAGGGGTGTCACTCTCTCCTCTCCAGCTTCATCTCATCTGATGTGTTTCTAAGGAGATGATGTCTTTCAAAAGAGTGGAGATGGATTGATATCTCTACCAGTTGCCATGACATAATGCATCCTTTCCCCTCGTTGATTCCCTGCGCTCTTAGAAAAAAGGGTTCCAAAAGGGTTCTTTGGCTGTCCCTATAGGAGAACCCTTTTTGGTTCCAGGTAGGACTCTTTTGGGTTTATTGTAGAACCCTCTGTGAAAGGGTTCTACCTGGAACCAAAGGGCGTTCTTCAAAGGGTTCTTCTACAGGGACAGCCGATAGATAGGAAGTCAGAGAACATGTTCACTGACTTCACTTGCCTGAGAATGAACTCAGATGACATGTTGAATATATTGCTTCAGTAAGAGCACACAGTGAGCTAAGGATCATATGGCTAAGGTGGCCAGCCAGCAGTGTACCAGGGCAGGGTTGCTGGACTCCTCTCTGCGGCAGTAAACTGGCTAAAGTAGGAGACAGTCAGGGGTCTTGTAACCCTCTCTAGGGGGCTGGGTTTGGCTGGGCAGGCAGGCACAGTTCCAGATTAATGCTGGATCTGATACAGAGGGAAGGATGGAAGTAGGAAGTCCCCCCTGTGCCGAGGCTTGACCCCTCCCGTTAGAAGTGACAGAGACTTTGAGAGATAAAACAGGGGTCTAAGTGACAGAGAAGGAGACAGAGACGCTGAGAGATCAAACACTGGTCTTTAATTTCAAGCCTCTTGTTTCTTTGCAGCCTCGTGTCTCTCTCTCTCTCTCTCCTCGCTCTCTTTCTCTCTCTCTCCCCCCTCTGTGGAGAGAAAGTCAAAAGCAGCCATGCTCAAGTAACGTTTTCATCCTTGAGGGTGAACTGAATGTCTTTAATGCTTTTAAGTTTAGAACTCGACTGAGTGTTTATTTCTAGAGTATAGACTTATATTCCACTTTGTTGAAAAAGCTTCACAGTTTTCATAGGGGCTTACAATATATTGGTAATACTGAGCAAACTTAAATAACTACTAGCCCTTTCCTGCAGTCAAATGACATAGTGGCCTCATGGGTGGAACGTTATTAATGTTATTTGCCAGCAGCATACCATCCTGCATCCCACTGCTGGCTTGCTGTTGAAGCTAAGCAGGGTTGGTCCTGGTTGGTCCCTAGGTGGGGGACCAGATGCTGTTAGAAGTGGTGTTGGGGGGCCAGTTGGAGGCAATCTTTCCTCGGGTCTTAAAAAAATATCCCAATGCCCCAGGGCAGTGATTGGGGACATTGCCCTGTGTAGGGTGCCGTCTTTTGGATGAGATGTTAAACGGTTGTCCTGACTCTCTGTGGTCACTAAAGATCCCATGGCACTTATCGTAAGAGTAGGTGTGTTAACCCTGGTGAACTGGCTAAATTCCCAATCTGACCTTCATACCATCATGGCCACCTAATCATCCCCAGCTTCCAATTGGCTCATTCATCTCCCCTGTAACTATTCCCCAGATTGTTGCTTTAAATGAGAATGTGTTCTTATCAACTTACCTGGTAAAAAAAATTGAGTTATATATAATCATATTTTTCATAATTAATAATCCTGATTTATGTATTTATTTTAATGCCAAAAAATCTGGTGATTCTATGTCAAACGATTTTGTTATATTTCAATCTTCTGTGATGTATATGAAGTGTAATATTTGGATGCAAACTCAAAATGTAATACATTTCAATTATATATCTGACATGGTACGGGTGTCTTCTTTTTTTAAGCCCATAACCATGTGTATGAGCTGTATACTTTTGTTTCAAAGTATATTTGTTTAAGATTACTTGGTGCTTATCAAAGATGTGACAGATAAAAGCAGCTGTCCTGCCATCCCTCGACACTGTATGACCCTGATTTAGCCCACTGCAGTAAAAGGTTAAAAGAGACTGGCCTCAGTTTTACATACGCATTCGATTTGACCCATTCGACCCATTTGACCCATTCGATTTGACCCAGTTGCTTAAGTACGTATTCCTCCAATTATGCTGAATATGTCTGGGCATGGCCCTGACATTGCTGAAGGCTGTGTACAGCTGCAGCTACAGACATGCTGTTGACACAGAAAATATCAAATAAGGTTTGGTTGTGTGAAATAGGTTATTTTGACTTGTGTTTACCAAATGGTGGATCAGGATCTGGACAACCTGTTGGGTTGTAGCCAAAGACTGGGTTGTACCTTTAAGGTTCAATTCCATCACTTTCAGTGTGTACCTATGGTACCCAATTGTACCTATGAAAGCCAAAGACAAATTGTACCTATGAAAGCCAAAGCCAAAGACAACATCAAATCATCACCATCCTCACTTTGTGTGGCAGATTATCTGTTCCAAAAGTCAACCCTGTCTGAATGAACTCTCCCCCTTTATCATTTGGCTTTTGATTACCCTGTCTCTCCTTCATAATTAGAGCCTTTACCCTTTCCCTCATGTTTGGACCCTACTGCAACACAAAGACAGGGCATTTTGATGGGTATGAATGATATCAGAGGAAATGGAGGAAGCGTGTTCCCTATAGACCTCATTAGGGTTTGGAGTGGACGAGTGATGCCATTAGAACCTAAGTGTCTGTCTGACCACTGTTGTTTGCTGAAGAGAAGCTGGTTGGGTTGGGTGCTCTGCTCTCTCTATAAAATAGGGAGGCGTATACTTTTCTGTTGGTTAATGTGGTGCCGAGGTCTCTCTGACCCTCGGAAATAGCGTTGGCAGTACTACATCATTTAAGACATGAATTATGAATATATTTAATGTTCTTGCTCTAACAATGGCAATGTTGATTTTATTTTAAAAAAAATGTTTACATTAACTCACTAGTTGTGCTTTTATTCAGTAATTCATCTTCAGGTTCTGGATTAATTCTGTCATTTCAGTTAACTCTAGAGGTTAATTGATATTGGGTTATTTTCAATTAATCCCTTGAAATGACTGAAATGGGATTGAAATAGAATTGATCCCTTCCAGCCCTAGTGTTGCTTATCTGTAGTACTAAAGGCAGTATGGCAGTTGCTGTGGCCCCTAGATGACTTTTTCCCTTCTAACATCTCAACAGCTGAGGACCTTGTGATCAAAGCCTATCCTCTCCCTTGTTAAAATTGGACACCCTCTCCCTTTGTGTGTTTGTGTGTGTGGTGGTGGTGCGGGGGTGTTATCATGTACATTTGAAGTTGGAAGTTTACATATACTTAGGTTGGAGTCATTAAAACTCGTTTTTCAACCACTCCACAAATTCCTTGTTAACAAACTATAGTTTTGGCAAGTTGGTTAGGACATCTACTTTTTTTTCACAACAATTGTTTACAGACAAATTATACCATTGTATCTAAATTCCAGTGGGTCAGACGTTTACATACACTAAGTTGACTATGCCTTTAAACAGTTTGGAAAATTCCAGAAAATGATGTCATGGCTTTAGAAGCTTCTGATAGGGTCAATTGGAGGTGTACCTGTGGATGTATTTTAAGGCCTACCTTCAAACGCAGTGCCTCTTTGCTTGACATCATGGGAAAATCTAAAGAAATCAGCCAAGACCTCAGAAAAAATATTGTAGACCTCCACTAGTCTGGTTCATCCTTGGGAGCAATTTCCAAACGCCTGAAGGTACCACGTTCATCTGTACAAACAAATGTACACAAGTATAAACACAATGGGACCACGCATCCGTCATACCGCTCAGGAAGGAGACGCATTCTGCATCCTAGAGATGAACGTACTTTGGTGTGAAAAGTGCAAATCAATCTCAGAACGACAGCAAAGGACCTTGTTTAGATGCTGGAGGAAATGGGTACAAAGGTATCTATATATCTCAAAAGTACACAAAGTATCTCAAAAGTATACACAGTAAAAACAAGTCCTATATCGACATAACCTGAAAGGCCGCTCAGCAAGGAAGAAGCTACTGCTCCAAAACCACCATAAAAAGCCAGACTATGGTATGCAACTGCACATGAGGACAAAGATCGTACATTTTGGAGAATTGTCCTCTGGTCTGATGAAACAAAAATAGAACAGTTTGGTCATAATGACTATCGTAATGTTTGGAGGAAAAAGGGGGAGGCTTGCAAGCCGAAGAACACCACCCCAACCTTGAAGCACGGGAGTGGCAGCATCATGTTGTGGGGATGCTTTGCTGCAGGAGGGACTGGTGCACTTCACAAAATAGATGGCATCATGAGGTGGAAAAGTATGTGGATATATTGAAGCAACATCTCAAGAAGTTAAAGCTTGGTCACAAATGGGTCTTCCCAATGGACAATGATGCCAAGAATTTGTATTTATTTTACCTTTATTTAACTAGGCAATTCAGTTAAGAACAAATTCTTATTTTCAGTGACAGCCTAGGAACAGTGGGTTAACTGCCTGTTCAGGGGCAGAACAACTGATTTGTACCTTGTCAGCTCGGGCGTTTGAACTTGCAACCTTCCAGTTACTAGTCCAACGCTCTAACCACTAGGCTACCCTGCCGCATACTTCCAAAGTCGCAAAATGGCTTAAGGACAACAAAAGGTATTGGAGTGGCCATCACAAAGCCCTGACCTCAATCTCATAGAAAATTTGTGGGCAGAACTGAAAAAGCGTGTGCGAGCAAGGAGGCCTAGAAACCTGACTCAGTTACACCAGCTCTGTCAGGAGGAATGGGCCAAAATTCCCCCAACTTATTGTGGGAAGCTTGTGGAAGGCTAGCCGAAACGTTTGACCCAAGTTAAACAATTTAAAGGCAATGCTTCTAAATACTAATTAAGTGTATGTAAACTTCTGACCCACTGGGAATGTGATGAAAGAATAAAAAGCTGAAATAAATCCTTCTCTCTACTATTATTCTGACATTTCACATTCTTAAAATAAAGTGGTGATCCTAAATGACCTAAAACGGGGGATTTTTACTAGGATTAAATGTCAGGAATTGTGAAAAATTGAGTTTAAATGTCTTTGACTAAGGTGTATGTAAACTTCCGACTTCAACTGTATGTGTGGGTGTGTACGCGTGTGGTGTGTGTGAACAGTGAAGTGGTCTACCTTGCACCCTCTGCCCTTACACAACTTGTGTATGCAAGTTGACACCCTTTCCCCTCTGTGTGTCTAAGAGGGAAACCCTATATTATCCCTCTGGATACCCTATACCCCTCACCCTTTATATTCACAGTATGCAGAGGGAACCCTGTTTCTTTTCTCTCCAAGGTGATGAGGTATGTCCCCATTCCTCACTCCCTCTGTTCCCCCTCTGTTCCCCTTGGCTTAGGCCCAGATCCAGAGCCATGCCCAGGCCTGCTGTTGTGTCGCTGTGTTAGTGCCATCCTAGTCTCAGAACTGGTGTCCAATCGGTGAGACAAGTGGGTCAAACACCATTATTTTCATCTTCAGCAGTCTCTCAGGCCACTCCTGGAAACACAGAAAGAGAGAAAACAATCAGTGTCGAGGGATGGCAGGACAGCTGCTCTTCTCTGTCACGTCTTTGATGTGCGCTCCAAGAAAGGAGAGAAGAAAAAACAATGCAACAAAGACATTTTGAACTTTTTGGTAAAGGGGCCTAAAAATGAGTAGCTATACTTGTTAGTGTAATAACCAAGAGGAAAGTAACATGTATTTGGGGGTTCTGGGAATGTGTTTATGATATATGTTTATGATACTTTTTACTTTTTTTGTGAATATTGAGATCGAATCACAATTGAATAAATCATCAGACTGTCCAATTAGACAGAGCAACACTACTGTGTGAGGTTCAACGAACGTACAGAGAGACAGACCTACAGGACTGTGTAGCTGCTGTCCACCCTGCCTCTGCCTTGTCCTCACCCTGCAGTGCAGTCTGGTACCTCTCTAATTCCCCTGCCCTGAGTTCTGAGTAGAACTGAGTTTTAATTTAGAACAGAGGGGCTTTGTTCATTCTGGAACACTGGTGCTTGGGATTCTGAGAATGGGTTAGTTCAGAGGCTCATCACACCGCCCCCTCGCCTCACAGACACATAGCACGTGCCTTGTTATCAGCCCAGAGAGCAGCACATAATGATCCCTCCAACCATTCTCCTAATGCAATAAAGTGCTAACTTTTTAGCCGTGCCCTACAGCATAATGAAGTTAGCGCGCCGTTACGTAAATGTGTGTGTCATGATAATCAGATGTGTTTTGGAGCATGATGCACGCAGGAGTAAACTCTGCATTTTGTCCCTTTCAAAGATAAGAGAGGGAATGTTTGCTTTTCAGTTCATCTGTGGTCAGCGCTTGGGCCACTATTTTGTGTAACATCTTGGACATAATTGTGTGAGGCTTTAATATAAAGGAGTAAATTACCCTAGATAATGTTGTCAAGTCAATCCATTGTGTCTCTTTAAAAGCAGATAAAGTTGTTTCTAGCCCAGTTCATACCTTATCACCGCCACTCTGCTTTGCTCTCTGGCCGTTGCTGACAGGCCAGCATTGCAAGGCTGTGCCGTGGTAATTAATCGGACACCACAGGCTTAGGCAAGTAGCAGCCAAGCTACCACATGATAGTCAGAGAGGGATGGCATGTTAGGTTTAAAGAGCGTCTGCATGCATACTGTACATAAATAAACAGATAGCTAGCAGCCCATGCTATTAAACCTGTCTAGAAGGGGCCTCTGAGGAATAGCATTTTGTCAAACAGCAGACTCCTTTTGATTAACCATGATCTCCACACATATGACATACTCTAGGTTAGAGGCAGGTTGCCTGCACAAAAACAACATGGACACTTACAAAAATTCACCCCCACATGCCGCCCTAAAAGAGTTTGAAAAATGTATGAAGCGATGTGAAGAGGCAGGTTAAGAAACAAGGAACCTGCTTGAAGTCGGAGGGAGCGATTGTGTTTCTCAGTGATGTCTTAATCAGTAGGCCAGCAGCAGCATACCTGGTGTTGAAGGCTAGGTGGAATGCACTTGGCTGACGGTCAGCAGCGTTCCTATTAAAACAAGTGGCCTTGAACAAACAGGGACGATGGGATATGCGAGCCACTCTACAGGGGACAAGTGCAGAACAGAATCCATATGCAGGCGACTGCAGCGTCAGCTGGACTGCTCTGACTTAATCAGAAAACATCATACAAATTAGATGTATCATTATTAGTGTTAGTGCAGAGGGCTGGGGCTATGTGTGTGTGCATGTGGACTGCAGTACAGTGCCAGAGTTTGGGTCGATTCTAATTCATTTCAGGAAATGAATACAATTTCATACATCACTTGAAAATACCAATAGAAAAAACATGGGCCATTTCCTTTTACTACTTCCTGAAGTGGCTGTGTCTGGAATGGCATTGAGTGAATTACTCTGGAGAATAACTGATGAAGATGATTTATCAAAATTACCCAAATATTATGTGGTAATTTTGCAGCTCTTCATTTGCTCTTAGGGATTGTGCGCTTAGTTTGATTACTTCTACTGGTGCAGAAGCCAGCTATTTATATAACAAACCCTGTACTTACTCTGTCTGGGCTGACAACAGTCAGAATCCACCATAAATCAAGAGGAAACGTAAATATCTCCATAAGCTAATTATACACCCTGTGTGCCTAGACTGCCGAGCACCCAGGTGACTCACAATGTGTCACAAGAACTGACATGCACGCAGTGTACCCAGTAGTGCACTGTCATACTGAATTCAGTGGAAAGGTGTCTCATTGGAAGCTGATGTGGTGAACATGTTCAAAACTCTGCACCATCCATCTTACCCGTTTCTTTCTCACTGGTGCTGAAGCTTATCTATTTCTGTGTACAACAGCCTAGTCTTCACATTGTTGGAGCACATCACAGTACAGCACAGCATAGTTTTTTAATAAGCTGAAGAACTGAAACAACTGCAAGCTGTAATCTAATTAAATGCACTTTTTGAAACCAAAGTGCTATTGTAACCTACAATTAAAACCTTTGAAAGGAACAATCGTCGCATAACCCATGTACGCAAGGAAACCAGGCCATTGTGTGCTGTCATTCTCCAACCTCTCTGATTATAGGGACGTTGGCTGCCAGTTAATCATGGGCCAGTCAGTCTCATCCTGTACTCACTAACACCCACTCGTTGTCTATTAGGGCCCAATCTCCCCGCTAGCCAGAGTGGCCTGGAACCCTGCAGCTGACAGCAGCACTGCTGGGAGTCAATGGCCTGCTCACACATTATTTCTTCATCATTCTGACTTACATGCTGACTCGATTAATCCACAGATAAAAGGGGAAACAGAGTTAGTTTCTAGCAGACATCAGGCTTCCTCTTCTTTGGACTTTATATGGCGGTTGGCAACCAACTTTGAGGTGCCTTAGCACCAACAACTGGACTGGAGGGTGGACCTCAGTTCATCTTTCAATCACCCACTTGGGTATATGCTCCTAAAAACCAATGAGGAGATGGGTGAGGCAGGACTTGCAGTGCGTCAAGCGTCGCAAATAGATCCAAGTTCAAGCGCGCGAGCGGTGTGGGTGCAATGATTGATTAACATGTATGTGTAAATTTGTATTTTGACGTCACTTGACGTGAGCAGTGTTGTCAGACTGTTAGTTATGGATGACCACCAATTTACAATTACCTCAGAAGGATGGGACATTGCTGCTTCATTATCAGTGGGTTGAGATATATTGCTTTAATGTGCACATTGATGGGCAAACCTTACATTTAACAGGATATTGTGAACTTGTTTGAGCTTTATGCTGTCCTCAATACCCTGTTCAACTAGTTCATAATGGTAACCTTAGAGATAGACATCAGTCTGCATACTGTACTCACTTTCTGTGAAGCCCACAATGCAGGTGTTCAGTGGGTTAGACCTTGAACAGCTACAGAAAGCACAATGGCCATGGAGCAGGACTCACTGAGAGTGACTGATTTGAATTTAACACTCTGAATTCAGATTCTGTTTCAAGCATCCTGCATTGTGAGATTGAGATGGGATGGTGGCTCTGTCTTGTCATGCAAACAGGAGATTTATCCATCGACTTCCTATTGCAAAGTGACGTGCTAGTTGATATCACATCATTAAGATGTTGAGGTAAAACATCACAACAAATGAGTAAGAGTGTTTGTATTGAAATCTAGTTGTATTGATACGAAACAGATATCAAGTCTAACAAATGGCATTTCCTTTACTTTGTCTCAGCAGAGCTTTGAAGGACTGGGGAGTGACAGAGAAGAGAGAGAGCAACAGTCTTCATCTGACAGCGTGACCATTGGATGAGCCTTGTTCATGCGTCTCCCTGTGTGCAACTCCCACATCACTATGAACTGTGAGCAGGACTTCGGAGACGGGGGCCTGGGTGTGACCCTTACACTCCGACTGCTCATGCATGGCAAGGTACAGTTTGAGGGGATGGGAATGACTGTGAATATATAAGAGTAATTGTATGGAAATAACTGGAAATATATAAGAGTAATTGTATGGGAATAACTGTAGGTATATAGGAATGAATGCTTAGGGATTAGTTAAAGTATTCAGATTCAAATGTTGGATTTTAAAAACATAATTTTGTAATATGATTTCCCTCCTGACTCCTGCTCCTGCTCTTCTTTGTAGAATGTAAATAATATACAGTTGAAGTCAGAAGTACACATACACTTAGGTTGGAGTCATTAAAACTAGTTTTTTAACCACTCCACAAATTTCTTGTTAACAAATTATAGTTTTCAAGTCAGTTAGGACATCTACTTTGTGCATGACACAAGTAATTTTTCCAACAATTGTGTACAGACAGATTATTTCACTGTATCACAATTCCAGTGGGTCAGAAGTTTACATACACTAAGTTGACTGTGCCTTTAAACAGCTTGGAAAATTCCAGAAAATTATGTCATAGCTTTAGAAGCTTCTGATAGGCTAATTGACATAATTTGAGTCAATTGGAGGTGTACCTGTGGAAATATTTCAAGGCCTACCTTCAAACTCAGTGCCTCTTCGCTTGAGATCATGGGAAAATCAAAAGAATCAGCCAAGACCTCGGAAAAATAATTGTAGACCTCCACAAGTCTGGTTCATCCTTGGGGGCAATTTCCAAATGCCTGAAGGTACCACGGTCATCTGTACAAACAATAGTACGCAAGTATAAACACCATGCTGTTGTCATACTGCTCAGGAAGGAGACGCGTTCTGTCTCCTAGAGATGAACGTATTTTGGTGCAAAAAGTGCAAATCAATCCCAGAACAACAGCAAAGGACCTTGTGAAGATGCTGGAGGAAACAGGTAGAAAAGTATCTATATCCACAGTAAAACGAGTCCTATATCGCCATAACCTGAAAGGCCGCTCAGCAAGGAAGAAGCCACTGCTCCAAGACCACCATAAAAAGCCAGACTACGGTTTGCAACTGCACATGGGGACAAAGATCGTACTTTTTGGAGAAATGTCCCTCTGGTCTGATGAAAGAAAAATAGAACTGTTTGGCCATAATGACCATCGTTGTGTTTGGAGGAAAAAGGGGGAGGCTTGCAAGCCGAAGAACACCATTCCAACCGTGAAGCACAGGGGTGACAGCATTATGTTGTGGGGTGCTTTGCTGCAGGAGGGACTGGTGCACTTCAAAAATAGATGGCATCATGAGGATGGAAAATAATGTGGATATATTGAAGCAACATCTCAAGACATCAGTCAGGAAGTTAAAGCTTGGTCACAAATGGGTCTTCCTAATGGACAATGACCCCATGCCTACTTCCAAAGTTGTGGCAAAATGGCTTAAGGACAACAAAGTCAAGGTATTGGAGTGGCCATCACAAAGCCCTGGCCTCAATCCCATAGAACATTTGTGGGCAGAACTGAAAAAGTGTGTGCGAGCAAGGAGGCCTACAAACCTGACTCAGTTACACCAGCTCTGTCAGGAGGAATGGGCCAAAATTCACCTAACTTATTGTGGGAAACTTGTGGAACGCTAGCCGAAACATTTGACCCAAGTTGAACAATTTAAAGGCAATGCTACCAAATACTAATTGAGTGTATGTAAACTTCTGACCCACTGGGAATGTGATGAAAGAAATAAAAGCTTAAATAAATCCTTCTCTCTACTATAATTCTGACATTTCACATTCTTAAAATAAAGTGATGATCCTACCTGACCTAAGACAGGGAATGTTTACTAGGATTAAATGTCAGAAATTTTGAAAAAATTAGTTTAAATGCATTTGGCTAAGGTGTATGTAAACTTACGACTTCAACTGTACATGCGAGATTTCGTTAAGACAGTATACTGATAATACAGTGCATTTGGAAAGTGTTCAGACCCCTTAACTTTTTCCACATTTTGTAACTTTACAGCCCTTTTATAAAATTAATTAAATAGTTTTTATCCTTAATCATGGTAGCATCCACATTAATGTAGAAGTGTTTAGAAACAGTCTATTCTTATCCGGGCTGTTTCACATCCAGCCGTGATTGGGAGATCCATAGGGCGGCGCACAATTGGCCCAGCGTCGTCCAGGTTTGGCCGGGGTAGGCATTCATTGTAAATAAGAATTTGTTCTTAACTGACTTTACTAGTTAAATAAAGGTTACATAAAAATAACAAATGTTTTACAATAAAAGTAAATTAATTATTTACCATCCATTTCTATTGGGCACCAAATCATCTGAAACCCAACCTAATCAAACGGAAAATGCAAAAATTGCATGCTGGGAATATGGGACCAAATACTAAACCTTGTACTACTTTAACACACATACGTGAATTTGCAAAAATTGCTGTAATATATAAACGGTTCACCAGATATGGATGAAAATACCCTCAAATTAAACCTGACAGTCTGCACTTTTACCTCATAGTCATTGTATCATTTAAAATCCAAAGAGTCAAAATAACCAAAAAATGTGTCACTGTCCCAGTACTTTTGGAGCTCACTGTATGTCGATTTAGTACAAAAAAAAGACGCTGTTGGTGATAGGAGTCTCTGGAAAGCAGAGGTAGATATTTCTCAGAATCTTGTATTTCTTTAATTCAGGAATCTATATTTTTTTTATCCCCTGGTATTTTTAGGAAGTTGGCAGCATCATAGGCAAGGTAAGAAGGCTTATCTTTTTCTTCTATCATATAAATGTTATTTAAAACTCATATCTGAAGAGATACAGTATTCAGAGGGGCTTTCTGATCCAAGACATGCTGTTATCACAAGGGATGCCTATTTTCAGATCAATTAAGACATTTTCTAGAATTAGATTAATATTGTACTAACACAAGTGATGGGAATTATCCTCTATTAAAAATAGACGCTTCACACCATGCCATTTTGTAAGTGTTCATAAACCAATCTATATGGAATGATTTTTCTATGTCTTTCCATTCTACTGTAAAAGCACAACAGACATAAGGCCTCCTGACACACAATTTTGTGACTGTAAATGTAATTGCCTTAAACCAAGCCACTTCTCCGAAAGGCATATTACTGTCAGCCCGTTTAGTGTCTGCTATAGGACGGGGTGTAGGCCGCTCTTTACCAGTTTAGTGTCTACTAGGAGGGGTGTAGGCCGCTCTTTACCAGTTTAGTGTCTACTAGGAGGGGTGTAGGCCGCTCTTTACCAGTTTAGTGTCTCCTATAGGACGGGGTGTAGGCCGCTCTTTACCAGTTTAGTGTCTACTAGGAGGGGTGTAGGCCGCTCTTTACCAGTTTAGTGTCTACTAGGAGGGGTGTAGGCCGCTCTTTACCAGTTTAGTGTCTCCTATAGGACGGGGTGTAGGCCGCTCTTTACCAGTTTAGTGTCTACTAGGAGGGGTGTAGGCCGCTCTTTACCAGTTTAGTGTCTCCTATAGGACGGGGTGTAGGCCGCTCTTTACCAGTTTAGTGTCTACTAGGAGGGGTGTAGGCCGCTCTTTACCAGTTTAGTGTCTCCTATAGGACGGGGTGTAGGCCTCTCTTTACCAGTTTAGTGTCTACTAGGAGGAGTGTAGGCTGCTCTTTACCAGTTTAGTGTCTACTAGGAGGGGTGTAGGCCGCTCTTTACCAGTTTAGTGTCTACTAGGAGGGGTGTAGGCCGCTCTTTACCAGTTTAGTGTCTACTAGGAGGGGTGTAGGCCGCTCTTTACCAGTTTAGTGTCTCCTATAGGACGGGGTGTAGGCCGCTCTTTACCAGTTTAGTGTCTCCTATAGGACGGGGTGTAGGCCGCTCTTTACCAGTTTAGTGTCTACTAGGAGGGGTGTAGGCCGCTCTTTACCAGTTTAGTGTCTACTAGGAGGGGTGTAGGCCGCTCTTTACCAGTTTAGTGTCTGCTATAGGACGGGGTGTAGGCCGCTCTTTACCAGTTTAGTGTCTACTAGGAGGGGTGTAGGCCGCTCTTTACCAGTGTAGTGTCTACTAGGAGGGGTGTAGGCTGCTCTTTACCAGTTTAGTGTCTGCTATAGGACGGGGTGTAGGCCGCTCTTTACCAGTTTAGTGTCTACTAGGAGGGGTGTAGGCTGCTCTTTACCAGTTTAGTGTCTGCTATAGGACGGGGTGTAGGCCGCTCTTTACCAGTTTAGTGTCTCCTATAGGACGGGGTGTAGGCCGCTCTTTACCAGTTTAGTGTCTACTAGGAGGGGTGTAGGCCGCTCTTTATCAGTTTAGTGTCTACTAGGAGGAGTGTAGGCTACTCTTTACCAGTTTAGTGTCTACTAGGAGGGGTGTAGGCCGCTCTTTACCAGTTTAGTGTCTACTAGGAGGGGAGTAGGCCGCTCTTTACAAATTTAGTGTCTACTAGGAGGGGTGTAGGCCGCTCTTTACCTGGTTAGTGTCTCCTATAGGACGGGGTGTAGGCCGCTCTTTACCAGTTTAGTGTCTACTAGGAGGGGTGTAGGCCGCTCTTTATCAGTTTAGTGTCTACTAGGAGGGGAGTAGGCCGCTCTTTACAAATTTAGTGTCTACTAGGAGGGGTGTAGGCCGCTCTTTACCTGGTTAGTGTCTACTAGGAGGGGTGTAGGCCGCTCTTTACCAGTTTAGTGTCTACTAGGAGGGGTGTAGGCCGCTCTTTACCAGTTTAGTGTCTACTAGGAGGGGTGTAGGCCGCTCTTTACCAGTTTAGTGTCTACTAGGAGGGGTGTAGGCCGCTCTTTACCTGGTTAGTGTCTACTAGGAGGGGTGTAGGCCGCTCTTTATCAGTTTAGTGTCTACTAGGAGGAGTGTAGGCCGCTCTTTATCAGTTTAGTGTCTCCTATAGGACGGGGTGTAGGCCGCTCTTTACCAGTTTAGTGTCTACTAGGAGGGGTGTAGGCCGCTCTTTACCAGTTTAGTGTCTCCTATAGGACGGGGTGTAGGCCGCTCTTTACCAGTTTAGTGTCTACTAGGAGGAGTGTAGGCCGCTCTTTATCAGTTTAGTGTCTACTAGGAGGAGTGTAGGCCGCTCTTTACCAGTTTAGTGTCTACTAGGAGGGGTGTAGGCCGCTCTTTATCAGTTTAGTGTCTACTAGGAGGAGTGTAGGCCACTCTTTACCTGGTTAGTGTCTACTAGGAGGAGTGTAGGCTGCTCTTTACGAGTTTAGTGTCTACTAGGAGGAGTGTAGGCTGCTCTTTATCAGTTTAGTGTCTACTAGGAGGAGTGTAGGCCGCTCTTTACCTGGTTAGTGTCTACTAGGAGGAGTGTAGGCTGCTCTTTACCAGTTTAGTGTCTACTAGGAGGAGTGTAGGCTGCTCTTTATCAGTTTAGTGTCTACTAGGAGGAGTGTAGGCTGCTCTTTACCAGTTTAGTGTCTCCTAGTTGGAGTGTAGGCTGCTCTTTACCAGTTTAGTGTCTCCTAGTTTGAGTGTAGGCTGCTCTTGACCAGTTTAGTGTCTCCTAGTTGGAGTGTAGGCTGCTCTCTATCAGTTGTGTGTACTAGGAGGGGTGTAGGCTGCTCTTTTCCAGTTTAGTGTCTTCTAGTTTGAGTGTAGGCTGCTCTCCATCAGTTGTGTGTACTAGGAGGGGTGTAGGCTACTCTTTTCCAGTTTAGTGTCTTCTATGGCGGGTTTAGGTTGCTCTTTACCCCCTCGCTGGCTCTCACTTGTCCTGTAATAGAACAGTTAGAGAGAAAGAGTGAGTGAGAGAGCGAGAGAGAGAGAGAGAGAGTAGGGGGGATGGGGAAACCAACACAGAGTATATAAAATATTGAGAGAAACAGGGGATAAGAAAGAGGGGAGAGAGAACAGACAGAGACTGACGAAGAAGAAAAGGGGATACATAGAGATGGAGATGGGAGCGAGAAATGCTCTGTTTTGCACATACCGTGCTGAAACAGACCTGTAACCAGGCTCTCCATCCAAAGCACTTGTGTTAATTGCTCCCTTCCCCCTCTTTCATTCCTCAACTCTATCTCTGCTGGCCTCCAGAACCACAACCTCTAAAATTTCCCAAACTACACACTAGCATACTATTTATAATTAAATAACAGGTGTTGCTAAGTACACAAAATAGTATGGTTGTGTTTTTATTAGAACACATCTGGTTGTCAATGTCATAGGCGTAGGTGGTAGAATCACTTGGAGAAGGGAGGAGAGAATGATGGGCTGAGGCCAATATAAAAGTGACAGATGGGGAGGCAATATAAAGCTGACAGAGGATGTATGACAGAGGTGTGACTTAATTCTACTCCTGAGCCTGGGTGACGTGCCTGGCAGGCTGGCTGGCTGCAGGCCACATAGAAAGGATCTCACACAAGGACAGGACAGACATTAAGAGTTGATACTAGAAGAGTAGAGGGCTATAGATGTGAACATAAAGGAAGAGATTGAAGTGAAAATGGATAGATATTATTAACATTTCAGATGTGGATGGGATGAGAATGCTGTTTGTCATCATGGTGCTATCCATCTCAGATTGGTAGAGGATTCTATTTTCTATGCCGTGTTAGCTCCGATTACTTTTCAATGGAGGGGAAATGTAGTCAATGTGAAGAAAAGTATCTGTTTAATAGGGATTTGAAGTACAGATGGATTTCAATATGCAAGTTGAGAACACCACTTTAACAAATCACACACACACACCTTACTTCAAAGTTGTCCTTCGTCTTCTCTTTCCCAGAAAGGAGAGACGGTGAAAAGAATACGAGAAGAGGTATGTTACCAGCTTCTTATCACCACTGTTCATTATCTGTGTACTCCACATTACCATAATACATGCAAAGTAGAGCCTGTCATTGGTTGATGAAATACATGTATATAAACTAGCTCCAAAGCTATCAGTATCACATCTTGTTTCTGTCTCAATATGCATTCAATATGCAATCTTTATTTTCCAGTTATTGTGTAGACCAGAAGTGTACCATCACGAAAAGGTTATAGTTCAAGGCAAAACATAATCAAACCGGAGACAGTGTCTAATATTGGTTGTGTTGCATTAATATTAAACTCAAACCCTCTCTGGATGTTTGGGAAGAGTGACTGGTATAGCATACAGAACAGCCACATAGTCTGACCTGCCTATTCGCCACTGGTGGCTTCATCTCTCCTTTTTTGCACTCTCTCTCTCTATCTGTATGAAGCTCTCTCTTTTCTCTCTGTCTTTCCCTCTCCCCCCTTTTCTCTGTCTCTGCCTGTCCCTGTCAAGCTTTCTCAACCACCCCCTCTCCCCATTTCTCAGTTTGTCTCCTCCCTCTCTTTCTCTATTTTATGTCTCTTCTGTTTCTCCCTCATAAACATCAAAGCTGCAGTTGATCCGATGGCGCTTGATTAACTCCTTGTTTAAAAAGTAATTTGAGTGCTATTGTGTTGGTTCTCGTCCCTCTGACTCCTGGTGTAAAACTATTATGTTGTACTTTATGAAGCAGAATGTGAAACAGAGAGGCAGTTAGACTGGATGATCATGTAGCCCTGTAGGTCCACTGCATGAGTCAGCCAGTAAACCAGTCATCCATGCTAGT
This sequence comes from Oncorhynchus mykiss, assembly GCF_057628025.1. NCBI lineage: Eukaryota > Metazoa > Chordata > Actinopteri > Salmoniformes > Salmonidae > Oncorhynchus > Oncorhynchus mykiss. The sequence goes on along the minus strand of NC_143037.1, from coordinate 63,950,466 downwards.
TAGCCCTCCATCCACCCACCCAGTCAGTCAGTCAGTCAGTCAGACAAATAGACATGCCTTTAGTTAGTTCCTCAATATGAGGCTCTTTGGCTTCCTCCCCAGGCCCTGTCTGTCCTCACAGTGCCAGAATGACTCCATAAGATGACTGTAATCAACATTGTTAAAGTACCACCATACCTCTAATACTCATATGTCCAGTCTCTGATCCCCAGACCCCAGGGCTCTGGAGAAAAATTAAGGGACAGTTGATGGAGAAATCAGAGTACCAGCCTAGAGTTTAGTTACAGCAAGGTCAACTTCCTGTAGGGTGATCCAGCTCCCGTATAAATTGTTAGTTATCTGTGGAGCAGGGTGTATTAAGCCAAGGCGCTAGCGGGACAACTTCCGGTGAAACTGGAGAGCGCGCAATTCAATAAATAATAATACAAATTATGTATATTTAACATTTAGGTATATATAAGTGTCTTATATCGGCTGAAAGCTTAAATTCTTAATCTAACTTCACTGTCCGATTTACAGTAGCTATTACAGTGAAAACATGCCATGTGATTGTTTGAGGACGGCGCCCCACATCAAAATATTTTTCCACCGGCACAGGTTTCATAAATTCACAAATAGCCCTAATACCCCTAAACTTGGTTTCAACAAGTCAAAATATGTTTATATTTACTCGTCAGATACCCTAAAATGTAATCAAATGTAATCAAACTATAACATTCCTTATGTCTTCATAGCGCACGCAAACACGAATTTCCAAGACAGTGACCCTGTACTAAAAGTGATATTTCTTATTTGTTTTTTAAGTTACAAGCCTGAAACCTTGAACATTGACTGCTGACAGCCTGTGGAAGCCATAGGAATTGCATCCTGGGAGCAAATTTTTTTTTTGTAAGAGCATGGTCTCTCTCAAAAAAAAAGAATTCCGGATGGTTTTTCTTTGGATTTTCTCCTACCATATCTATTGTGTAATATTCTCCTACATTATTTTAACTTTCTACAAACGTCAACGTGTTTTCTTTCCAATGGTACCAATTATATGCATATCCTGGCTTCAGGGCCTGAGCAACAGGCAGTTTACTTTGGACACGTCATTCAGGTGGAAATTGAGAAAAAAGAGGCCTAGCTCTAAGAAGTTTTTAACTGGTCTGGAGTTTGGCCTCCGTCTATTTAACCATACCCCTTCTTATCCATACTAACCTCATTGTGTCCTCCTCACCTCTCTGCCCTCTTACCTGTGCACCTTATTTGCGCCATCCACCACATGCTATAACCATGCTCTCCTCATCTAATAGAACGTAAATAAAGCTAGACCCTGGTTCTTGGTCTATCCCCCTACAGAGCAGTGCACGGGTGAACATCTCAGAGGGCTCCTGTCCAGAGAGGATCATCACCATCACTGGTTCTACAGACTGTGTCTTCAGGGCCTTCACCATGATCACATACAAACTGGAAGAGGTAAGACAACACAATCAGCGTTTCCCTTAGAGCTTTCCTTAGGCAGGGCACAGCTGCACAAATTATTTGATGTATAATGTCCTGGTTTCCAATTCAATTATATGTTTTTATTTAAACAGTTCATCCTGTCAATTCATAATTTAAAATAATTTCTTCCCAGGTTGGCATCTACTGCAGATGAATTTGACGTTGGATAGGAGTTAGACTGTTGCTGCTCTTGGTGCATGAGCCTTTTCGATTCTCATTTAGAATATTGCAGTGTGAAGTGTAGCTAGCACATTGATGAATACATTTATCACCCGGCCTTTTATGCAGCAGCATAGTGACTTGTTAAGTTGAGCTTGGCATTGGAACAGCACTGACAAGAGGAGAGTAACAGTCGAGTGGCTCCATGCCGTTTATGGAAAGCATATTGTTTTGAGGGAGAACATGCGTCAGTGCTCCAGGCCTTTTGATGAAAGAGCAAATGACAATATGTTAACGTGCTAATTAATTAAACAGATGAGGTTTGTGTTTAATCCCTTAATGAGCTACAGATAATGGCAGACCTGCGGAACATTTAGCTATTTATCCATCAGCAAACTAATTAACATGATAGATTCAGGGACATTTTGGCTTGCCTAGCTTTGGAACAGTCGCTCCCCGCGTAGTCGAGTCGACGGAGCCTTGTTTCATTGCAGTCAGTAAACACACGCTGGCTGGGAGGGCGCCGTGCAGCATTCATTAAAGATCTTAAGCTCTCACCTATTCCCAACCCTACATTCAGCCGAAACTACCGAGTTGTCATGGCAACCTGTTGGCTGACCTACAGCACACGGCATGCCTCTCGCCATGCCTGAGTGGTATGTGTCTGACATCTTTAATTAAAGGATAGAAAGAAAAATACATTTTTTGGGCCAATGGGTATTGTAAAGAATTGATATTGTTGTCTCTCTTCTGCTACTCCCTACTGTTATTAAATGAGAAGTTCACCCAAAATCCAGAGACTCCCAAGTGATTTTATACATTGAAACTAGTTCAGGGAATTTTGCCCTTCCCCCTTCTCGCTCCGTGTAGTGCTGTACTGAAACAACTGCAAAAAACGTCTCATGTGACTGGTGATGTTGCTGGATGCAGGCCTCGCTCTGCTCCGTTGCCAGTGAATTCATGATTCAGAAATAACACCATCCCAACCTCAGAAGCACAGGGGTGGCAGCATCATGTTGTGGGGGTGCTTTGCTCCAGGAAGGACTGGTGCACTTCACAAAATAGAGGGCATCATGAAGGAGGAAAATGATGTGGATATATTGAAGCAACATCTCAAGACATCAGTCAGGAAGTTAAAGCTTGGTCGCAAATGGGTCTTCCAAATGGACAATGACCCCAAGCATACTTCCAAAGTTGTGGCAAAATGGCCTAAGGACAACAAAGTCAAGGTATTGGAGTGGCCTTCACAAAGCCCTGACCTCAATCCTGTAGAAAATGTGTGGGCAGAACTGAATAAGCTTGTGCGAGCAAGGAGGCCTACAAACCTGACTCAGTTACACCAGCTCTTTTTTTATTTTACCTTAATTTAACTAGGCAAGTCAGTTAACAACAAATTCTTATTTTCAATGATGGCCTAGGAACAGTGGGTTAACTGCCTGTTCAGGGCAGAACGACAGGTTAGAGCTCTAACCACTAGGTTACCCTGCCGCTGCTCTGTCAGGACTATTGGGCCAAAATTCACCCAACTTATTGTGGGAAGCTTGTGGAAGGCTACCGAAACGTTTGACCCAAGTTAAACAATTTAAAGGCAATGCTACCAAATACTAATTGAGTGAATGTAAACTTCTGACCCACTGGTAATGTGATGAAAGAAATAAATGCTGAAATAATTCCTTCTCTCTACTACTATTCTGACATTTCACATTCTTAAAATAAAGTGGTGATCCTAACTGAGACGTAAAACAGGGAATTTTTACTAGGATTAAATGTCAGGAACTGTGAAAAACTGAGTTTAAATGTCTTTGGCTAAGGTGTATGTAGACTTCCGACTTCAACTGTACATGTTGTACTTGACTTGTTTCTCCCAGGACAGGAGATTTTATTTGGAGCAGTTTAGTCATTCTCCATTGATGTCTCATCATCTTAACCACAGCAAACACGCCTCTTTGTGTGACTGCAGATTCTTGTAACCCCCGGACGTATTTACGCCAATTTTCTGTTGAGAGTTGTTCACCGAGTTTGGTGAGTGAGCAAGGATCGTGCCATTCACAGTTGTTAAGATATGACGCATATTTTTAGATCAAATCTGATAGATGACGCCCAGAGCCCTGCGATCCCACTGACGAGCTACTTGCTCCTCATATAATGAGACAACTCCACGTCAGCCATGTTGCCTAGATCTTTCCACCTCACTTAATATAGACACTGAGAGAAAACCAAGGATCATAGCTGCATTAGATACATGGGTTTTCTATTTAAAAAGTAGGCCTACAAGAATTGTTGGAGAAATAAATGTTTTTTTGCTCAAATCACCTGGAGGGCACCTCTGTAAAGTACGTGAAATTATTATTGCACACCGCCTAGTTAACGCATTCTGTTTGAAATAGATGTGGTGTGCGTTGCATTCTGCCAGGGCATACGGAGAGAGAGGGGGAGAGACTTGTATTCAGGTTGAGTTATTGGGATGTTCGCTGATGGACAGAGATAGCGAGGGCCATTTACATTTCAAAGGCTTAGGGAGCCTGACTGTTCATTAATTACCAGCTCAATCTCCGCCCACACCGGAGTGAAGGAGAGGCTACCTGGTTTATTACCTGGTCAAATGAAGGAACATTTTAAACAACCTGATTGAGGCCAAGGCTTTACCTTTACAGGGCCACTCAAGACCCCCGTTCAAAAGAAGCCAGGGTTTTTAGGTATTATGCCATAAATGATTTATCATCCATCTTTCTCTCTCTCTCTCTCTTCCTCTGTCCCTGTCTCTATTTTTTCCCCCTCCTTTTCAACCCTCTCTCCAGGACCTCACTACACTGGTGGCCAACGGCACCATCAGCAGCAAACCCCCAGTGACCCTACGACTAGTCATCCCAGCCAGCCAGTGTGGCTCCCTTATTGGCAAGGGAGGGGCCAAGATCAGGGAGATCAGAGAGGTGAGAGACTTCAGAATATCTACCTGCATTCAGTTACCACAAGTTAACCATGGTCTCTATTCAATCCATATCAAGGAAGTTCAACATTACAGCATGATAGAAATGTAAAGGCAATGTTCCCACGTTAGCAGAGACTGCATTCACGGTATACGCTGCATATGTCAGTTCAATCTGGAATTACCTTTACATTTCTATCACATAATCTGTAATGTTTCAGCAATACAGATTGAATAGAGCCCTAAAGCAAAAACAAACTGGCACCCAGGCTAGCTAAATTGAGCATCCCCGTCATACCTCCCTATCACCTCTGTCCACAGCTTCGTATCTGGATGAGCTGACACTTGTTTAAAGAAAGCTACGATAAAGGGATGATGATTGAGTTGGTGGAAAATATCAAAAACATGGTTGACTTGAGGCAAGAAACAAGTCCCTTTAGAGTTAAAAAAAAAAAAGTCAGCCATTTTACGTGACTGTAGCCAGAGTGGGGAGATAGTTAGTCCCTTCCCTGATCAGTGCTCCAGGCTATATGCCAGTCTGTTTCATGTCTGGTTTGTGTTTATCTCAGGGGCACTAAGCCACTATCGGGAACCATACACGATATTCTGTGGTCAGATTGCGTTATGTATTCTGTTTGTTCAAATAGAGTGGCAGTTGCACTGTGCCTTGACTCTACTGCAAGCTGATTTTACTTGCAGAGCACTGATATTTGTATGCAGGTCTTTACATCCATCCATCCAAGACCACCCAAGGTTTAGTGCTAAGCTTATCACAAAGTCACTAAGCTTACTCTGTGAAATGAGGGGGAAAACCCCTTTTTTCATCTCTGGCTCATTCAAAGCCCTAGTTATTTTGTTGCTTTTACAAAGTCATTTCTGAAGATTGTTATTTATTTCATGTGATTAGTGATTCATTTTAAGGTTAAAAAAAATGTTTGCCTGTCCCACATTGTAAGGTCTGTTACATGAACGGAACCCTCGTTTTAATATGTTGTAACTATTCCTTTTTAAATATATTTTTTCTATAGAAACATTGGACAGTTAATAGTCAAATCATAGAGTAAAAGCAGGTGAGCTGGTTCAACTCTCTTTGGACATTTTCTCGTGTTTTGTGGTGGAAAACTGAGTGGGTCAAACATAACTCGTCAACCCTGTTACTCACAGATAGACAGGCTAGACATTTTTAAAGAAATCAATCAATTGTGAAGCTTGAATTCAATTGCCCCTCCCTGTTGCACACAACAAGCTTCCATTCCCTTGTCACAAGAGGATTTATGGCTGATTTAAGATGAAACCTTGTTACGGTCAACTCTGTTAATTTCTTTGTCAAAAAATAAATGTGCCTCTTGAGATGGGAAAACATGTTTTTTATTAAATTGAACATGTGCTCGTCATGACAGAGTGTAAAAATTTGGTGAAATAAATGTTTGTTTTTTTACTAAGTTACACTACCCAAACGGGACTCATTTTGTGGAACGATCCTTCTATTTTTTGGGGTATTTTGTTATGATCCCCATTAGCTGTTGCAAAAGCAGCAGCTACTCTTTCCTGGGGTCCACATGAAACATGAAACATAATACAGAATGACATAATACAGAACATCATTAGACAAGAATAGCATAATTTTTTTTTTAAAGGTCAACTAACCATAGAGATTGACCAATGTCAGTGTGATTATTAGAATGCCAAATCTTTCTGAATCAGTGTAATCCTTTCCTGAAACCCCTATCATTGGCAGAGCACCGGAGCACAGATACAGGTGGCAGGGGATTTGCTGCCAAACTCTACTGAGCGAGGGGTGACGATATCGGGGAGTCAGGACTCTGTAATCCAGTGTGTCAAACTCATCTGCACTGTAATCCTGGAGGTGGGGTGCCGTTTCTCTCCTTCTCCCTTTCCTATCCCCCTCACACACACACATCCATAACCATGGGTGGAATTCAATCAAACCTACACTACACTGTTACTGGAGTAACAATAACAGTGTTTCTGCATTTTCGTGGCACAAGAGCAAAGTTATATTTGTCCAGCTTGGGTGTTATCCATAGTGTTGATTTGATTGAATTACTGCCATACCAATAATATAGATGAGAGGTAATAATAGCCACTAACAGATCCACTAATCTGAGCCTTAGGGTAATGTGGAGCATCCGTCCTGAAGAGCCAGCTAAAGTGAACTTCTCCTCGGTTCAGAACACATTAGTCAGCATCCTCTGGTCTTTGCTCGCGGACCCTATTAGACTCTGAGAAACCTTATTATGGAGCAGCCTGATGAGGCAGTCACAGAGGAAAGCACCCTGGCTCAAGTTTTCCATTGTTGGAAAAGAACATGCTCTTAACCCAAAAACAAACTGACCTGCAGCAAAGTGTGTTCACCTTTAAACAACTGTTCTCTTGAGAAACAGGAGTGGGGGGGAAAGGGAAAAAAACTACCCAGAGCATTATTTCCTTCCAATGCGTACGTGCCGTGTACAAGTCCTTTTTGCATGGACCTGCCTAACAGCTAGTTTGATCCAGTTTTCCAGGGCTTTCTTCAAAAGGCATGCAACTTTCATTAGGATTCTCTTCCAGCAGGGTCTTGCTTTTGGCTTCAGGATGTAAATTATGCAAAGTTATACAAAGAATATGCTCCCGCAGAAAAGATGCTCCACATTTCCAGAAGACCATGCATGCATCCTTATGATAAATTATACAACTTCCTGTGTGGTGTTCTACCCATTTTTTGTTTCCTTTTGTAATTTGTGAGTTTATGAGTTCTCTCTGAATGGGAGTAGGTTTTTGTCAGTTAAGTGTGTGTGTGTGTGTGTGTGTGTGTGTGTGTGTGTGTGTGTGTGTGTGTGTGTGTAAGGCAAACCTAACCCAACAAACAAACCCAAGAACGATCCAATCAACCCTAAAGAGCTGCTGTTTCAATGGTTGAACTGTTCAATTAATGACTAATGTCACCATGAGAAAAACAAGGTGACAAATGTCATGTAAATGTCATTAGTAGTTTAATACACCATTCATTGTCATCCTGCTTCAATGCCATTTGCTCCATTTCTTTCCCTCCCATACAGCATAAGTGACACAACATTAGCTACATTTAAAAGATCAAATCACACACATTTTTTTACTTGCATTTGTCATATTTATTTTAGTGTTTAAAGGTGTTTAGATACGTCACCACACCAGACCTTGTCCTCTGTTTGACTCCCCAGTCTCCCCCGAAAGGTGCTACTATTCCTTACCGGCCCAGCCTCTCCCCAGGAGCACTTCTCATCTCTGGCAACCAGGTGAGAACGCCACAAACACATCCCTGTATAGACGTATCGTGTGAAATATAGTCCAGTGTACTTATTGAGGGACTTAAGAGCACCATTCTATGTAAGATCTCTAGTTATGGTTCATGGTTCCTGACCCAGTGTGAATACAAGAGGTTATTTGCTACTTGGGGGTTGTATGTATTTGTGTGAGTGTAGGGGGATGAGATTGGGGGTGGGGGAGATGTCAGGACCGCCATGGTTTAAAACATTTTAGCCACTGTCTATAGACCTCTAGCGTTGGGCTGGACCGCGGTGGAGCCTGGTTGCTATGCCTGCCTGTCCTGGGGATCCTAACCCTGTTACAGTATATGAGCTGTCTGAGCCTCTGATATGGTATGAGTTGAGAGAGTGCTCATAAGAAGATATCTTAAGTCCAGTCAATACACTCCAGAAGGAAGAAAAATGTTATATATTTTACTTTACATTTCAGAGGAACAGAAGAGGTTTTCAGTTAAACATTTCAGTTGGAAAATGAATGTAGTCGGTGGAATTTACCAATATATCTGTATGGTTTTATGATGCTGAAAATGCTCTGGGATGACACTTTAAAAGGCTCGTACTCCTTGATTTATTACATGAATTTAGCTTCCATGTTTTTACTATGAGTATATCTGCTTTGCTGAAGTACTCTGTGTTTATAGCAGAGGAAGCTGCTGGGAGGACCTATAAGAGGACATATGAAATGTAATGGCATTAATGGAACGGAGTCAAGCACATCAAACAGATGGGAACCACATGTTTTACTCAATTCCGTTTATTCCAGCCATTACAATGAGCCCATCCTCCTATAGCTCAACCTACTAGCCTCCTCTGCTTTACAGTATGTAACAAATGAGCTTCCTTCAAAAGCCAAATTAATATCTGTTCTCCCTGTGTCCTGTGTGTATGTTCAGGTGTTTGAGGCATCAGACTTTACCCCCCACCCTCTGTACTCAGTCTCCCAGGGGGGGCTTGACCTGCAGCAGGTGAGTGTTAGATGAACTGAGGTTACACCAACATCTCAAACTATGAATACAAAAGTGGTCCAAAGTGGAACTTTGAGCTATAATAACATTGAACAAAATAACCATTTGATTAAAATGGATTAAACGAAGTACTGTACATTTGATGTGGGAAGTACATGAAGCAGTTGACAGGTGTTCTAGAATAATCTTCACAGCTCAGTGTATGAGGCTGGTATAAGGTTTGGAAAGTGAATCTGGGATGTCAAAAAGTGGGTAGCACATCATTGGCCTGATATTCTAAAACAACAGCTGAGCCTAATCTGCAGCCATTGTTCCAACATAGCATCACAAACATGATAACTGCTGTGACTAAATACCACAAAGCATTCCATTACCCCTATACCAACCATTTCATATTACCCCCTCGTCTTTTCATGTCAGTCTAACTGTCACAAAGAGGCTATAGGGACCTAGAGTTTATAACTCTATAAACTATGCTAGTCAGTGCTGGTTGGATGCTGGTCAGAGCTGGTCTGACCAGCATGGTCTAGTTGGTCAAGGTGGTCTGACCAGCATGGTCTAGTTGGTCAAGCTGGTCTGACCAGAATAGTCTAGCTGGTTTTGCTGGTGACCAGCCTCGCTGTGTTTTGGACACTGATGACCAGCCTTTGCTGTGTTTTAGACACTGGATTTTAAAGTCAACAAAAATATAAACGCAACATGTAAAGTGTTGGTCCCATGTTTCATGAGCTGAAAAAAGAAAAATCCCTGAAATTTTCCACACGCACAAAACTCATATTTCTCTCAAATGTTAAGCACAAATTTGTCTAAATGTATCCTTTGCCAAGATAATCCATCCACCTGACAGGTGTGACATATCAAGAAGCTGATTAAACAGCATGATCACTACACAGGTGCACCTTGTGCTGTGGCAATAAAAGGCCACCATAAAATGTGTCATTTTGTCACACAACACAATGCCACAGATGTCTCATCATTATCATATTTCCCAGCATGCTCTATTGCAGTTGATTTTTTGAATTGTCTGTACATTGATTTGTTATGTAATCTTATGCTACACAAGGTAAATAACATACATTATTCTAAACCAATCCAATCTGTTAGTTGGACTTATTCAAACCGTAACTGAAATGGTTGTTCCAGTTTAGATGGTTTTATTTATTTCAATTGTAAAAATTCCCTGGCAGACATGATGATTTTTATTTGTGAGGGGAAAAAAGTTACAATTGTTGGATTTCCCCAGTCTGGCTCAATTCCATAGGAATTAAACATCACTTTGCAAGCCAGCATGATGTGACTTGGTTTGTTATAAGCTGGTCATCAGTGTCCAAAACACAGCAATGGCTGGTCACCAACAAAAACACAGCGAAGACTGGTCACCAGCAAAACACAGCAAAGCACTGCGAAGACTGGTCACCATAAAAACACATTGCAGGCACCACGAAAACACAGCATAGACTGGTCACCAGCAAAACCAGCACCTACACTGGACCACCAGGGTCCTGACAGGCCCTGTACAGTACACACATGGATACTGTATGTATAGCAACACATCTCTTGTTGATGTTCTCGTGGAGGTGAAACAGCCTGTGGTGATTCACATCTTAGCTAGCTATTGTAATCATTTATTTCAGAATGGCTCTGGGAGCCTCCCGGCGGTTCTTCTGATACATAACTGAACAAACCAATTGTAAAAAAATAAACATTTCCAGTGGTTAGAACTGGTCCCTTTTGTCAATTCTGATTATTGATTCTGCTGTGGCTCTCCTAGTGATCAAAATATGACAGTATTAGCCAAGGTCTGACCATGTTTCCTGTTCTTCCAGTTTATTGTGTGGTTTTGGTGCATAGTAGCGGCGCATATACAACCTCTCCTCCAAATTATGGCCATGGAGTGGTAATACAAGTCAGACTGCTGCCGGCGGTCAGAATTTAGTTTAGCTAAGTGCTGTCTGGCCTGACCATGGGGATACATGGACACCACCCTGACTAATGAGAGAGCAGGAGGATAGAACTGAGAGGCTGGGAGGAGGGGAGAGAGAGGAAGGGAAGGGAGAGGAAGGGAAGAGAGAGAAGAGGGGAAGAGATGGGTGAGAGAGGAGGGGAAGAGAGAGGAGGGGAAGAACGAGGAGATGGAGAAGAGAGAAAGGTGGGAAAGTCATGGAAGGGGGATGAGAGAGAGAGGACAGGGAGAAGAAAGGAGAGAGAGTGCAGGAGAGTTGAGGTAACAGAGAGTGGAGATACTACAGAGGGCACGTTACAGAGTATGGAGGTTGGTTAAATGGAAACCCCCTGATGATGTCCAACTTATATGTGCTACCTGTGCAGTGCTTATTACATTCATGCATTTTATGGAATTCGTAATGAAGTTCATAAAAAGTATGACCAGCTGTGGTCCTTTGTAGCTCAGTTGGTAGAGCATGGTGCTTGTAATGCCAGTGTAGTGGGATCAATTCCTGGGACCACCCATGTGTAAAATGTATGCACACATGACTGTAAGTTGCTTTTGATAAAAGTGTCTGCTAAATGGCAGTTATTATAAGACCATCATAAGGCATTCTATGTGTTTCTATTCTAAATCTTAGACGTATTTGCCCCCACACACTACATGGCCAGAAGTATGTAGACAACTGCTCGTCGAACATCTCATTCCAAAATCATAGGCATTAAAATCTAGTTGGTCCCCCCTTTGATGCTATAACAGCCTCCATCCTTCTGGGAAGGCTTTACACTAGACATTGGAACATTGCTGGGGGGACTTGCTTCCAGTCAGCCACAAGTGCATTAGTAAGGTTGGGTGATTAGGCCTGGCTTGCAGTCGGCATTCCAATTCCTCCCAAAGGTGTTCGATGGGTTTGAGGTCAGGGCTCTGTGTAGGCCATTCAAGTTCTTCCACACTGATCTCGACAAACCATTTCTGTATGGACCTTGCTTTGTGCACAGGGGCATTGTCATGCTGAAACAGGAAAGGCCCTTCCCAAAACTTTTGCCACAAAGTTGGAAGCACAGAATCATCTAGAATGTCCTTGTATGATATATCATTAAGATTCCCCTTCACTGGAACTAAGGGGCCCAAACCATGAAAAACAGTCCCAGATCATTATTCTTCCTCCATCAAACCATACACAGTTTGCACTATGGATTCCAACAGGTAGGGTTCTCCTGGCATTCGCCAAACCCAGATTCGTTAGTCAGACTGCCAGATGGTGATGCGTGATTCATCATTCCAGAGAACGTGTTTCCACTGCTCCAGAGTCCAATGGCGGCAAGTTTTACACCACTCCAGCCGATGCTTTGCATTGCGCATGGTGATCTTAGGCTTGTGTGCAGCTGCTCGGCCATGGAAACCCCTTATATGAAGCTCCCGACAAACAGTTATTGTGCTGACGTTGCTTCCAGAGGTCGTTTGGAACTTGGTAGTGAGTGTTTCAACCGAGGACAGACCATTTTTACATGCTACGTGCTTCAGCACTCGGCGGTCCCGTTCTGTAAGATTGTGTGGCTTACCACTTCACGGCTGAGCCGTTGTTGCTCCTATATGTTTCCACTTCACAATAACAGTACTTAGAGTTGACTGGGGCAATTCTAGCAGGGCAGAAATTTGTTGGAAAGGTGGTATCCTATGATGGTGTCACGTTGAAAGTCACTGAGATTTTCCTTAAGGCCATTCTACTGCCAATGTTTGTCTATGGAAATTGCATGGCTGTGTGCTCAATTTTATACACCTGTCAGCAACGGGTATGGCTGAAATAGCCAAACCCACTCATTTGAAGGGGTGTCCACATTTTTATATATGTAGTGTACTTATTGATTGTTGATAGAGTAAACTTTATAAATATGATATATCAGTGATGCACGTATATACACTGTCTGCTAAGTGGTTATTGGCATAACACTGTTTTATTACTGTCATTTGCCTAATGTAGAGTGATCTCTTCCAGGCCTACACTGTACAAAACCAATATGGAATTCCTCATACAGAGGTAAGTGGGGTTATATATACTGTAGTTACCATTAGCGGGTATAAATATACTTTAATTTATTTATTATACCGCAAAGTATCCAAACTGCTATTGAACTGTTACGAGTAACCTTACAATCCCACTGTCATTTGATATGTTCTTTCTCCCTTTGTGTCCAAGTTGGCCAAGCTACATCAGCTATCCATGCAGCAGAACATGCAGCAGAACATGCAGCAGAACATGCAGCAGAGTACCATGTGCCAGCAGGCTACAACCATTCTATCCGGTATGAGTTTACTGTCCTTTATTTAGCCCACATGTCAGTCAAATACATTTAACTATATGGATATTCAGAAGGATAACAGGTGCAAGTTGTTGTAGGTGTGAGTAGCAATAGTTAAAGCTGTAGGAGACTTAGGCATCGGACAGTATACATCCAGACCAGAACTAATGCCCTCTCTTGAATGCTGATCTTACTGAAAGCCAACCTGTTACACTAACTACACAAGAGCTAGATTTTGGCTTGATATTTACAGTAATCATCTTTCATTCTATTAGTCATGTTTTCCTATCAGCTGCCAAATATCAGTCACATCAACAGTTTGTCAGGGAAGGATGAGCAGAGATAGAACGTCTCCTGTTAAGATCTGGTATCTGTTTCTCCAGTAGCGAGAGGGAAGGGATCCATGTCAATAGCCCAGCTGATTATGTGCTTGTGGGAGTGAAGATGTGAAGAAGCTCCCAACAGTTTTCTCTCATAAATGGCTCTCCATATCTGGCAGTGAAAAGGGGAACTATTATAAGAAATGATGTGTTCCACCCCAGTATCATAGAGCCTGGAGAAATAAAATACACAATGGCGTGTTAAACAGAAGTCTATTCAAATGGAAATGAGCTGCTTAGCTAAATCTAGCCGTTATACCACCGAAAATATTTCTCATGTATCATGTCATTTTTGCTGGTTTGCTTGACCTGCAAGCCAAATGTAAAAGATGAATATATGAATGACTGTATGAAAGGGTTTGTTAAGTCACGTATTCTCTCTCTCATTAGGAATGGACTCAAACTCATCGCAGGAGCTCCTTATTCCGAATGATGTAAGCAGTAAATTATACAATATTACATTTTACATTTCAGTTATTTTATCATACCTCCTTCGGGTTAAGTCTACTCTGGAGGTGAATTGAAATACCAATTCAATTCTAGGATTGGAATTGGAATTGGAAAAATAATAATAGAAAATAACTGCCACTTTTCAATAATTGAAAGAGAATTTCAGTTCATCTCCTAAATTTACTTAATGAAATGGAATTTACTACCAACCGGAATTATTTTAACCAGAACAATCTATCGAAGGCTTAATACCAAACAACACACCACACAGCAGCAGAAGTCTACTGCAGGCTTAGTACCAAACACACCAAACAGCAGCAGAAGTCTACTGCAGGCTTAGTACCAAACAGCAGCAGAAGTCTACTGCAGGCTTAATGCCAAACAACACACCAAAAAGCAGCAGAAGTCTACTGCAGGCTTAATACCAAACAACACACCAAACAGCAGCAGAAGTCTACTGCAGGCTTAATACCAAACAACACACCAAACAGCAGCAGAAGTCTACTGCAGGCTAAATACCAAACAACACACCAAACAGCAGCAGAAGTCTACTGCAGGCTAAATACCAAACAACACACCACACAGCAGCAGAAGTCTACTGCAGGCTTAGTACCAAACACACCAAACAGCAGCAGAAGTCTACTGCAGGCTTAGTACCAAACACACCAAACAGCAGCAGAAGTCTACTGCAGGCTTAATACCAAGCAGAACACCAAACAGCAGCAGAAGTCTACTGCAGGCTTAATACCAAACAACACACCAAACAGCAGCAGAAGTCTACTGCAGGCTAAATACCAAACAACACACCAAACAGCAGCAGAAGTCTCCTGCAGGCTTAGTACCAAACAACACACCAAACAGCAGCAGAAGTCTACTGCAGGCTTAATACCAAACAACACACCAAACAGCAGCAGAAGTCTACTGCAGGCTTAATACCAAACAACACACCAAACAGCAGCAGAAGTCTCCTGCAGGCTTAGTATCATACTACAAACCAAACAGCAGCAGAAGTCTACTGCAGGCTTAATACCAAACACACCAAACAGCAGCAGAAGTCTACTGCAGGCTTAGAACCAAACAGCAGCAGAAGTCTACTGCAGGCTTAATGCCAAACAACACACCAAACAGCAGCAGAAGTCTACTGCAGGCTTAATACCAAGCAGAACACCAAACAGCAGCAGAAGTCTACTGCAGGCTTAGTACCAAACTACAAACCAAACAGCAGCAGAAGTCTACTGCAGGCTTAATACCAAACAACACACCAAACAGCAGCAGAAGTCTACTGCAGGCTTAATACCAAACACACCAAACAGCAGCAGAAGTCTACTGCAGGCTTAATACCAAACAGCACACCAAACAGCAGCAGAAGTCTACTGCAGGCTTAATACCAAACAACACACCAAACAGCAGCAGAAGTCTACTGCAGGCTAAATACCAAACAACACACCAAACAGCAGCAGAAGTCTCCTGCAGGCTTAGTACCAAACAACACACCAAACAGCAGCAGAAGTCTACTGCAGGCTTAATACCAAACAACACACCAAACAGCAGCAGAAGTCTCCTGCAGGCTTAGTATCAAACTACAAACCAAACAGCAGCAGAAGTCTACTGCAGGCTTAATACCAAACACACCAAACAGCAGCAGAAGTCTACTGCAGGCTTAATACCAAACAGCAGCAGAAGTCTACTGCAGGCTTAATGCCAAACAACACACCAAACAGCAGCAGAAGTCTACTGCAGGCTTAATACCAAGCAGAACACCAAACAGCAGCAGAAGTCTACTGCAGGCTTAGTACCAAACTACAAACCAAACAGCAGCAGAAGTCTACTGCAGGCTTAATACCAAACAACACACCAAACAGCAGCAGAAGTCTACTGCAGGCTTAGTACCAAACACACCAAACAGCAGCAGAAGTCTACTGCAGGCTTAGTACCAAACACACCAAACAGCAGCAGAAGTCTACTGCAGGCTTAATACCAAGCAGAACACCAAACAGCAGCAGAAGTCTACTGCAGGCTTAATACCAAACAACACACCAAACAGCAGCAGAAGTCTACTGCAGGCTAAATACCAAACAACACACCAAACAGCAGCAGAAGTCTCCTGCAGGCTTAGTACCAAACAACACACCAAACAGCAGCAGAAGTCTACTGCAGGCTTAATACCAAACAACACACCAAACAGCAGCAGAAGTCTCCTGCAGGCTTAGTATCATACTACAAACCAAACAGCAGCAGAAGTCTACTGCAGGCTTAATACCAAACAACACACCAAACAGCAGCAGAAGTCTACTGCAGGCTTAGAACCAAACAGCAGCAGAAGTCTACTGCAGGCTTAATGCCAAACAACACACCAAACAGCAGCAGAAGTCTACTGCAGGCTTAATACCAAGCAGAACACCAAACAGCAGCAGAAGTCTACTGCAGGCTTAGTACCAAACTACAAACCAAACAGCAGCAGAAGTCTACTGCAGGCTTAATACCAAACAACACACCAAACAGCAGCAGAAGTCTACTGCAGGCTTAATACCAAACACACCAAACAGCAGCAGAAGTCTACTGCAGGCTTAATACCAAACAGCACACCAAACAGCAGCAGAAGTCTACTGCAGGCTTAATACCAAACAACACACCAAACAGCAGCAGAAGTCTACTGCAGGCTAAATACCAAACAACACACCAAACAGCAGCAGAAGTCTCCTGCAGGCTTAGTACCAAACAACACACCAAACAGCAGCAGAAGTCTACTGCAGGCTTAATACCAAACAACACACCAAACAGCAGCAGAAGTCTCCTGCAGGCTTAGTATCAAACTACAAACCAAACAGCAGCAGAAGTCTACTGCAGGCTTAATACCAAACACACCAAACAGCAGCAGAAGTCTACTGCAGGCTTAATACCAAACAGCAGCAGAAGTCTACTGCAGGCTTAATGCCAAACAACACACCAAACAGCAGCAGAAGTCTACTGCAGGCTTAATACCAAGCAGAACACCAAACAGCAGCAGAAGTCTACTGCAGGCTTAGTACCAAACTACAAACCAAACAGCAGCAGAAGTCTACTGCAGGCTTAATACCAAACAACACACCAAACAGCAGCAGAAGTCTACTGCAGGCTTAATACCAAACACACCAAACAGCAGCAGAAGTCTACTGCAGGCTTAATACCAAACAGCACACCAAACAGCAGCAGAAGTCTACTGCAGGCTTAATACCAAACAACACACCAAACAGCAGCAAAAGTCTACTGCAGGCTTAATACCAAACAACACACCAAACAGCAGCAGAAGTCTACTGCAGGCTTAATACCAAACAACACACCAAACAGCAGCAGAAGTCCACTGCAGGCTTAATACCAAACAACACACCAAACAGCAGCAGAAGTCTACTGCAGGCTTAATACCAAACAACACACCAAACAGCAGCAGACGTCTACTGCAGGCTTAGTACCAAACTACAAACCAAACAGCAGCAGAAGTCTACTGCAGGCTTAATACCAAACACACCAAACAGCAGCAGAAGTCTACTGCGGGCTTAATACCAAACAGCACACCAAACAGCAGCAGAAGTCTACTGAAGGCTGAATACCAAACAACACACCAAACAGCAGCAGAAGTCTACTGCAGGCTTAATACCAAACACACCAAACAGCAGCAGAAGTCTACTGCAAGCTTAATACCAAAACACACCAAACAGCAGCAGAAGTCTACTGCAGGCTTAATACCAAACAACACACCAAACAGCAGCAGAAGTCTACTGCAGGCTTAATACCAAACAACAAACCAAACAGCAGCAGAAGTCTACTGCAGGCTTAGTACCAAACAACACACCAAACAGCAGCAGAAGTCTACGGCAGGCTTAGTACCAAACAACAAACCAAACAGCAGCAGAAGTCTACTGCAGGCTTAATACCAAACAACACACCAAACAGCAGCAGAAGTCTACTACAGGCTTAATAACAAACAACACACCAAACAGCAGCAGAAGTCTACTGCAGGCTTAGTACCAAACAACAAACCAAACAGCAGCAGAAGTCTACTGCAGGCTTAGTACCAAACAACAAACCAAACAGCAGCAGAAGTCTACTGCAGGCTTAATACCAAACAACACACCAAACAGCAGCAGAAGTCTACTACAGGCTTAATACCAAACAACACACCAAACAGCACCAGAAGTCTACTGCAGGCTTAATACCAAACAACACACCAAACAGCAGCAGAGGTCTACTGCAAGCTTAGTACCAAACACACCAAACAGCAGAAGAAGTCTACTGCAGGCTTAGTACCAAACAACAAACCAAACAGCAGCAGAAGTCTACTGCAGGCTAAATACCAAACAACACACCAAACAGCAGCAGAAGTCTACTGCAGGCTTAGTACCAAACTACAAACCAAACCGCAGCAGAAGTCTACTGCAGGCTTAGTACCAAAAAACAAACCAAACAGCAGCAGAAGTCTACTGCAGGATTAATACCAAACAACACACCAACCAGCAGCATAAGTCTACTGCAGGCTTAATACCAAACAACACACCAAACAGCAGCAGAAGCCTACTGCAGGCTTAGTACCAAACAACACACCAAACAGCAGCATATGTCTACTGCAGGCTTAATACCAAACAACACACCAAACAGCAGCAGAGGTCTACTGCAGGCTTAGTACCAAACACACCAAACAGCAGCAGAAGTCTACTGCAGGCTTAACACTAAACACACCAAACAGCAGCAGAAGTCTACTGCAGGCTTAATACCAAACAACACACCAAACATCAGCAGAAGTCTACTGCAGGCTTAATACCAAACAACACACCAAACAGCAGCAGAAGTCTACTGCAGGCTTAATACCAAACAACACACCAAACAGCAGCAGAAGTCTACTGCAGGCTTAGTACCAAACAACAAACCAAACAGCAGCAAAAGTCTACTGCAGGCTTAATACCAAACAACACACCAAACAGCAGCAGAAGTCTACTGCAGGCTTAGTACCAAACACACCAAACAGCAGCAGAAGTCTACTGCAGGCTTAACACTAAACACACCAAACAGCAGCAGAAGTCAACTGCAGGCTTAATACCAAACAACACACCAAACAGCAGCAGAAGTCTACTGCAGGCTTAGTACCAAACAACACACCAAACAGCAGCAGAAGTCTACTGCAGGCTTAGTACCAAACTACACACCAAACAGCAGCAGAAGTCTGCTGCAGGCTTAGTACCAAACAACAAACCAAACAGCAGCAGAAGTCTACTGCAGGCTTAATACCAAACAACACACCAAACAGCAGCAGAAGTCTACTGCAGGCTTAATACCAAACAACACACCAAACAGCAGCGGAAGTCTACTGCAGGCTTAATACCAAACAACACACCAAACAGCAGCAGAAGTCTACTGCAGGCTTAATACCAAACAACACACCAAACAGCAGCAGAAGTCTACTGCAGGCTTAGAACCAAACAACACACCAAACAGCAGCAGAAGTCTACTGCAGGCTTAACACTAAACACACCAAACAGCAGCAGAAGACTACTGCAGGCTGAATGCCAAACAACACACCAAACAGCAGCAGAAGTCTACTGCAGGCTTAATGCCAAACAACACACCAAACAGCAGCAGAAGTCTACTGCAGGCTTAATACCAAACAACACACCAAACAGCAGCAGAAGTCTACTGCAGGCTTAACACTAAACACACCGAACAGCAGCAGAAGTCTACTGCAGGCTTAATACCAAACAACACACCAAACAGCAGCAGAAGTCTACTGCAGGCTTAATACCAAAATACACACCAAACAGCAGCAGAAGTCTACTGCAGGCTTAGTACCAAACACACCAAACAGCAGCAGAAGTCTACTGCAGGCTTAACACTAAACACACCAAACAGCAGCAGAAGTCAACTGCAGGCTTAATACCAAACAACACACCAAACAGCAGCAGAAGTCTACTGCAGGCTTAGTACCAAACAACACACCAAACAGCAGCAAAAGTCTACTGCAGGCTTAATGCCAAACAACACACCAAACAGCAGCAGAAGTCTACTGCAGGCTTAATACCAAACAACACACCAAACAGCAGCAAAAGTCTACTGCAGGCTTAATGCCAAACAACACACCAAACAGCAGCAGAAGTCTACTGCAGGCTTAGAACCAAACAACACACCAAATAGCAGCAGAGGTCTACTGCAGGCTTAGTACCAAACACACCAAAAACAGCAGCAGAAGTCTACTGCAGGCTTAACACTAAACACACCAAAAACAGCAGCAAAAGTCTACTGCAGGCTTAATGCCAAACAACACACCAAACAGCAGCAGAAGTCTACTGCAGGCTAAATGCCAAACAACACACCAAACAGCAGCAGAAGTCTACTGCAGGCTTAATACCAAACAACACACCAAACAGCAGCAGAAGTCTACTGCAGGCTTAATACCAAACAACACACCAAACAGCAGCAAAAGTCTACTGCAGGCTTAATGCCAAACAACACACCAAACAGCAGCAGAAGTCTACTACAGGCTTAATACCAAACAACACACCAAACAGCAGCAGAGGTCTACTGCAGGCTTAGTACCAAACACACCAAAAACAGCAGCAGAAGTCTACTGCAGGCTTAACACGAAACACACCAAATAGCAGCAGAAGTCTACTGCAGGCATATTACCAAAGAACACACCAAACAGCAGCAGAAGTCTACTGCAGGCTAAATGCCAAACAACACACCAAACAGCAGCAGAAGTCTACTGCAGGCTTAATACCAAACAACACACCAAACAGCAGCAAAAGTCTACTGCAGGCATATTACCAAACAACACACCAAACAGCAGCAGAAGTCTACTGCAGGCTTAGAACCAAACAACACACCAAACAGCAGCAGAAGTCTACTGCAGGCTTAACACTAAACACACCAAACAGCAGCAGAAGTCTACTGCAGGCATATTACCAAACAACACACCAAACAGCAGCAGAAGTCTACTGCAGGCTAAATGCCAAACAACACACCAAACAGCAGCAGAAGTCTACTGCAGGCTTAATACCAAACAACACACCAAACAGCAGCAAAAGTCTACTGCAGGCTTAATGCCAAACAACACACCAAACAGCAGCAAAAGTCTACCGCAGGCTTAATGCCAAACAACACACCAAACAGCAGCAAAAGTCTACTGCAGGCTTAATGCCAAACAACACACCAAACAGCAGCAAAAGTCTACTGCAGGCTTAATACCAAACAACACACCAAACAGCAGCAAAAGTCTACTGCAGGCTTAATACCAAACAACACACCAAAAAGCAGCAAAAGTCTACTGCAGGCTTAATACCAAACAACACACCAAACAGCAGCAAAAGTCTACTGCAGGCTTAATACCAAACAACACACCAAACAGCAGCAAAAGTCTACTGCAGGCTTAATACCAAACACACCAAACAGCAGCAGAAGTCTACTGCAGGCTTAATACCAAACAGCACACCAAACAGCAGCAGAAGTCTACTGCAGGCTTAATACCAAACAACACACCAAACAGCAGCAGAAGTCTACTGCAGGCTAAATACCAAACAACACACCAAACAGCAGCAGAAGTCTCCTGCAGGCTTAGTACCAAACAACACACCAAACAGCAGCAGAAGTCTACTGCAGGCTTAATACCAAACAACACACCAAACAGCAGCAGAAGTCTCCTGCAGGCTTAGTATCAAACTACAAACCAAACAGCAGCAGAAGTCTACTGCAGGCTTAATACCAAACACACCAAACAGCAGCAGAAGTCTACTGCAGGCTTAATACCAAACAGCAGCAGAAGTCTACTGCAGGCTTAATGCCAAACAACACACCAAACAGCAGCAGAAGTCTACTGCAGGCTTAATACCAAGCAGAACACCAAACAGCAGCAGAAGTCTACTGCAGGCTTAGTACCAAACTACAAACCAAACAGCAGCAGAAGTCTACTGCAGGCTTAATACCAAACAACACACCAAACAGCAGCAGAAGTCTACTGCAGGCTTAATACCAAACACACCAAACAGCAGCAGAAGTCTACTGCAGGCTTAATACCAAACAGCACACCAAACAGCAGCAGAAGTCTACTGCAGGCTTAATACCAAACAACACACCAAACAGCAGCAAAAGTCTACTGCAGGCTTAATACCAAACAACACACCAAACAGCAGCAGAAGTCTACTGCAGGCTTAATACCAAACAACACACCAAACAGCAGCAGAAGTCCACTGCAGGCTTAATACCAAACAACACACCAAACAGCAGCAGAAGTCTACTGCAGGCTTAATACCAAACAACACACCAAACAGCAGCAGACGTCTACTGCAGGCTTAGTACCAAACTACAAACCAAACAGCAGCAGAAGTCTACTGCAGGCTTAATACCAAACACACCAAACAGCAGCAGAAGTCTACTGCGGGCTTAATACCAAACAGCACACCAAACAGCAGCAGAAGTCTACTGAAGGCTGAATACCAAACAACACACCAAACAGCAGCAGAAGTCTACTGCAGGCTTAATACCAAACACACCAAACAGCAGCAGAAGTCTACTGCAAGCTTAATACCAAAACACACCAAACAGCAGCAGAAGTCTACTGCAGGCTTAATACCAAACAACACACCAAACAGCAGCAGAAGTCTACTGCAGGCTTAATACCAAACAACAAACCAAACAGCAGCAGAAGTCTACTGCAGGCTTAGTACCAAACAACACACCAAACAGCAGCAGAAGTCTACGGCAGGCTTAGTACCAAACAACAAACCAAACAGCAGCAGAAGTCTACTGCAGGCTTAATACCAAACAACACACCAAACAGCAGCAGAAGTCTACTACAGGCTTAATAACAAACAACACACCAAACAGCAGCAGAAGTCTACTGCAGGCTTAGTACCAAACAACAAACCAAACAGCAGCAGAAGTCTACTGCAGGCTTAGTACCAAACAACAAACCAAACAGCAGCAGAAGTCTACTGCAGGCTTAATACCAAACAACACACCAAACAGCAGCAGAAGTCTACTACAGGCTTAATACCAAACAACACACCAAACAGCACCAGAAGTCTACTGCAGGCTTAATACCAAACAACACACCAAACAGCAGCAGAGGTCTACTGCAAGCTTAGTACCAAACACACCAAACAGCAGAAGAAGTCTACTGCAGGCTTAGTACCAAACAACAAACCAAACAGCAGCAGAAGTCTACTGCAGGCTAAATACCAAACAACACACCAAACAGCAGCAGAAGTCTACTGCAGGCTTAGTACCAAACAACAAACCAAACAGCAGCAAAAGTCTACTGCAGGCTTAATACCAAACAACACACCAAACAGCAGCAGAAGTCTACTGCAGGCTTAGTACCAAACACACCAAACAGCAGCAGAAGTCTACTGCAGGCTTAACACTAAACACACCAAACAGCAGCAGAAGTCAACTGCAGGCTTAATACCAAACAACACACCAAACAGCAGCAGAAGTCTACTGCAGGCTTAGTACCAAACAACACACCAAACAGCAGCAGAAGTCTACTGCAGGCTTAGTACCAAACTACACACCAAACAGCAGCAGAAGTCTGCTGCAGGCTTAGTACCAAACAACAAACCAAACAGCAGCAGAAGTCTACTGCAGGCTTAATACCAAACAACACACCAAACAGCAGCAGAAGTCTACTGCAGGCTTAATACCAAACAACACACCAAACAGCAGCGGAAGTCTACTGCAGGCTTAATACCAAACAACACACCAAACAGCAGCAGAAGTCTACTGCAGGCTTAATACCAAACAACACACCAAACAGCAGCAGAAGTCTACTGCAGGCTTAGAACCAAACAACACACCAAACAGCAGCAGAAGTCTACTGCAGGCTTAACACTAAACACACCAAACAGCAGCAGAAGACTACTGCAGGCTGAATGCCAAACAACACACCAAACAGCAGCAGAAGTCTACTGCAGGCTTAATGCCAAACAACACACCAAACAGCAGCAGAAGTCTACTGCAGGCTTAATACCAAACAACACACCAAACAGCAGCAGAAGTCTACTGCAGGCTTAACACTAAACACACCGAACAGCAGCAGAAGTCTACTGCAGGCTTAATACCAAACAACACACCAAACAGCAGCAGAAGTCTACTGCAGGCTTAATACCAAAATACACACCAAACAGCAGCAGAAGTCTACTGCAGGCTTAGTACCAAACACACCAAACAGCAGCAGAAGTCTACTGCAGGCTTAACACTAAACACACCAAACAGCAGCAGAAGTCAACTGCAGGCTTAATACCAAACAACACACCAAACAGCAGCAGAAGTCTACTGCAGGCTTAGTACCAAACAACACACCAAACAGCAGCAAAAGTCTACTGCAGGCTTAATGCCAAACAACACACCAAACAGCAGCAGAAGTCTACTGCAGGCTTAATACCAAACAACACACCAAACAGCAGCAAAAGTCTACTGCAGGCTTAATGCCAAACAACACACCAAACAGCAGCAGAAGTCTACTGCAGGCTTAGAACCAAACAACACACCAAATAGCAGCAGAGGTCTACTGCAGGCTTAGTACCAAACACACCAAAAACAGCAGCAGAAGTCTACTGCAGGCTTAACACTAAACACACCAAAAACAGCAGCAAAAGTCTACTGCAGGCTTAATGCCAAACAACACACCAAACAGCAGCAGAAGTCTACTGCAGGCTAAATGCCAAACAACACACCAAACAGCAGCAGAAGTCTACTGCAGGCTTAATACCAAACAACACACCAAACAGCAGCAGAAGTCTACTGCAGGCTTAATACCAAACAACACACCAAACAGCAGCAAAAGTCTACTGCAGGCTTAATGCCAAACAACACACCAAACAGCAGCAGAAGTCTACTACAGGCTTAATACCAAACAACACACCAAACAGCAGCAGAGGTCTACTGCAGGCTTAGTACCAAACACACCAAAAACAGCAGCAGAAGTCTACTGCAGGCTTAACACGAAACACACCAAATAGCAGCAGAAGTCTACTGCAGGCATATTACCAAAGAACACACCAAACAGCAGCAGAAGTCTACTGCAGGCTAAATGCCAAACAACACACCAAACAGCAGCAGAAGTCTACTGCAGGCTTAATACCAAACAACACACCAAACAGCAGCAAAAGTCTACTGCAGGCATATTACCAAACAACACACCAAACAGCAGCAGAAGTCTACTGCAGGCTTAGAACCAAACAACACACCAAACAGCAGCAGAAGTCTACTGCAGGCTTAACACTAAACACACCAAACAGCAGCAGAAGTCTACTGCAGGCATATTACCAAACAACACACCAAACAGCAGCAGAAGTCTACTGCAGGCTAAATGCCAAACAACACACCAAACAGCAGCAGAAGTCTACTGCAGGCTTAATACCAAACAACACACCAAACAGCAGCAAAAGTCTACTGCAGGCTTAATGCCAAACAACACACCAAACAGCAGCAAAAGTCTACCGCAGGCTTAATGCCAAACAACACACCAAACAGCAGCAAAAGTCTACTGCAGGCTTAATGCCAAACAACACACCAAACAGCAGCAAAAGTCTACTGCAGGCTTAATACCAAACAACACACCAAACAGCAGCAGAAGTCTACTGCAGGCTTAATACCAAACAACACACCAAAAAGCAGCAAAAGTCTACTGCAGGCTTAATACCAAACAACACACCAAACAGCAGCAAAAGTCTACTGCAGGCTTAATACCAAACAACACACCAAACAGCAGCAAAAGTCTACTGCAGGCTTAATACCAAACACACCAAACAGCAGCAGAAGTCTACTGCAGGCTTAATACCAAACAGCACACCAAACAGCAGCAGAAGTCTACTGCAGGCTTAATACCAAACAACACACCAAACAGCAGCAGAAGTCTACTGCAGGCTAAATACCAAACAACACACCAAACAGCAGCAGAAGTCTCCTGCAGGCTTAGTACCAAACAACACACCAAACAGCAGCAGAAGTCTACTGCAGGCTTAATACCAAACAACACACCAAACAGCAGCAGAAGTCTCCTGCAGGCTTAGTATCAAACTACAAACCAAACAGCAGCAGAAGTCTACTGCAGGCTTAATACCAAACACACCAAACAGCAGCAGAAGTCTACTGCAGGCTTAATACCAAACAGCAGCAGAAGTCTACTGCAGGCTTAATGCCAAACAACACACCAAACAGCAGCAGAAGTCTACTGCAGGCTTAATACCAAGCAGAACACCAAACAGCAGCAGAAGTCTACTGCAGGCTTAGTACCAAACTACAAACCAAACAGCAGCAGAAGTCTACTGCAGGCTTAATACCAAACAACACACCAAACAGCAGCAGAAGTCTACTGCAGGCTTAATACCAAACACACCAAACAGCAGCAGAAGTCTACTGCAGGCTTAATACCAAACAGCACACCAAACAGCAGCAGAAGTCTACTGCAGGCTTAATACCAAACAACACACCAAACAGCAGCAAAAGTCTACTGCAGGCTTAATACCAAACAACACACCAAACAGCAGCAGAAGTCTACTGCAGGCTTAATACCAAACAACACACCAAACAGCAGCAGAAGTCCACTGCAGGCTTAATACCAAACAACACACCAAACAGCAGCAGA
Source organism: Oncorhynchus mykiss (assembly GCF_057628025.1). NCBI lineage: Eukaryota > Metazoa > Chordata > Actinopteri > Salmoniformes > Salmonidae > Oncorhynchus > Oncorhynchus mykiss. The sequence goes on along the minus strand of NC_143037.1, from coordinate 63,923,944 downwards.
AGTCTACTGCAGGCTTAATACCAAACAACACACCAAACAGCAGCAGACGTCTACTGCAGGCTTAGTACCAAACTACAAACCAAACAGCAGCAGAAGTCTACTGCAGGCTTAATACCAAACACACCAAACAGCAGCAGAAGTCTACTGCGGGCTTAATACCAAACAGCACACCAAACAGCAGCAGAAGTCTACTGAAGGCTGAATACCAAACAACACACCAAACAGCAGCAGAAGTCTACTGCAGGCTTAATACCAAACACACCAAACAGCAGCAGAAGTCTACTGCAAGCTTAATACCAAAACACACCAAACAGCAGCAGAAGTCTACTGCAGGCTTAATACCAAACAACACACCAAACAGCAGCAGAAGTCTACTGCAGGCTTAATACCAAACAACAAACCAAACAGCAGCAGAAGTCTACTGCAGGCTTAGTACCAAACAACACACCAAACAGCAGCAGAAGTCTACGGCAGGCTTAGTACCAAACAACAAACCAAACAGCAGCAGAAGTCTACTGCAGGCTTAATACCAAACAACACACCAAACAGCAGCAGAAGTCTACTACAGGCTTAATAACAAACAACACACCAAACAGCAGCAGAAGTCTACTGCAGGCTTAGTACCAAACAACAAACCAAACAGCAGCAGAAGTCTACTGCAGGCTTAGTACCAAACAACAAACCAAACAGCAGCAGAAGTCTACTGCAGGCTTAATACCAAACAACACACCAAACAGCAGCAGAAGTCTACTACAGGCTTAATACCAAACAACACACCAAACAGCACCAGAAGTCTACTGCAGGCTTAATACCAAACAACACACCAAACAGCAGCAGAGGTCTACTGCAAGCTTAGTACCAAACACACCAAACAGCAGAAGAAGTCTACTGCAGGCTTAGTACCAAACAACAAACCAAACAGCAGCAGAAGTCTACTGCAGGCTAAATACCAAACAACACACCAAACAGCAGCAGAAGTCTACTGCAGGCTTAGTACCAAACTACAAACCAAACCGCAGCAGAAGTCTACTGCAGGCTTAGTACCAAAAAACAAACCAAACAGCAGCAGAAGTCTACTGCAGGATTAATACCAAACAACACACCAACCAGCAGCATAAGTCTACTGCAGGCTTAATACCAAACAACACACCAAACAGCAGCAGAAGCCTACTGCAGGCTTAGTACCAAACAACACACCAAACAGCAGCATATGTCTACTGCAGGCTTAATACCAAACAACACACCAAACAGCAGCAGAGGTCTACTGCAGGCTTAGTACCAAACACACCAAACAGCAGCAGAAGTCTACTGCAGGCTTAACACTAAACACACCAAACAGCAGCAGAAGTCTACTGCAGGCTTAATACCAAACAACACACCAAACATCAGCAGAAGTCTACTGCAGGCTTAATACCAAACAACACACCAAACAGCAGCAGAAGTCTACTGCAGGCTTAATACCAAACAACACACCAAACAGCAGCAGAAGTCTACTGCAGGCTTAGTACCAAACAACAAACCAAACAGCAGCAAAAGTCTACTGCAGGCTTAATACCAAACAACACACCAAACAGCAGCAGAAGTCTACTGCAGGCTTAGTACCAAACACACCAAACAGCAGCAGAAGTCTACTGCAGGCTTAACACTAAACACACCAAACAGCAGCAGAAGTCAACTGCAGGCTTAATACCAAACAACACACCAAACAGCAGCAGAAGTCTACTGCAGGCTTAGTACCAAACAACACACCAAACAGCAGCAGAAGTCTACTGCAGGCTTAGTACCAAACTACACACCAAACAGCAGCAGAAGTCTGCTGCAGGCTTAGTACCAAACAACAAACCAAACAGCAGCAGAAGTCTACTGCAGGCTTAATACCAAACAACACACCAAACAGCAGCAGAAGTCTACTGCAGGCTTAATACCAAACAACACACCAAACAGCAGCGGAAGTCTACTGCAGGCTTAATACCAAACAACACACCAAACAGCAGCAGAAGTCTACTGCAGGCTTAATACCAAACAACACACCAAACAGCAGCAGAAGTCTACTGCAGGCTTAGAACCAAACAACACACCAAACAGCAGCAGAAGTCTACTGCAGGCTTAACACTAAACACACCAAACAGCAGCAGAAGACTACTGCAGGCTGAATGCCAAACAACACACCAAACAGCAGCAGAAGTCTACTGCAGGCTTAATGCCAAACAACACACCAAACAGCAGCAGAAGTCTACTGCAGGCTTAATACCAAACAACACACCAAACAGCAGCAGAAGTCTACTGCAGGCTTAACACTAAACACACCGAACAGCAGCAGAAGTCTACTGCAGGCTTAATACCAAACAACACACCAAACAGCAGCAGAAGTCTACTGCAGGCTTAATACCAAAATACACACCAAACAGCAGCAGAAGTCTACTGCAGGCTTAGTACCAAACACACCAAACAGCAGCAGAAGTCTACTGCAGGCTTAACACTAAACACACCAAACAGCAGCAGAAGTCAACTGCAGGCTTAATACCAAACAACACACCAAACAGCAGCAGAAGTCTACTGCAGGCTTAGTACCAAACAACACACCAAACAGCAGCAAAAGTCTACTGCAGGCTTAATGCCAAACAACACACCAAACAGCAGCAGAAGTCTACTGCAGGCTTAATACCAAACAACACACCAAACAGCAGCAAAAGTCTACTGCAGGCTTAATGCCAAACAACACACCAAACAGCAGCAGAAGTCTACTGCAGGCTTAGAACCAAACAACACACCAAATAGCAGCAGAGGTCTACTGCAGGCTTAGTACCAAACACACCAAAAACAGCAGCAGAAGTCTACTGCAGGCTTAACACTAAACACACCAAAAACAGCAGCAAAAGTCTACTGCAGGCTTAATGCCAAACAACACACCAAACAGCAGCAGAAGTCTACTGCAGGCTAAATGCCAAACAACACACCAAACAGCAGCAGAAGTCTACTGCAGGCTTAATACCAAACAACACACCAAACAGCAGCAGAAGTCTACTGCAGGCTTAATACCAAACAACACACCAAACAGCAGCAAAAGTCTACTGCAGGCTTAATGCCAAACAACACACCAAACAGCAGCAGAAGTCTACTACAGGCTTAATACCAAACAACACACCAAACAGCAGCAGAGGTCTACTGCAGGCTTAGTACCAAACACACCAAAAACAGCAGCAGAAGTCTACTGCAGGCTTAACACGAAACACACCAAATAGCAGCAGAAGTCTACTGCAGGCATATTACCAAAGAACACACCAAACAGCAGCAGAAGTCTACTGCAGGCTTAGTACCAAACAACACACCAAACAGCAGCAAAAGTCTACTGCAGGCTTAATGCCAAACAACACACCAAACAGCAGCAGAAGTCTACTGCAGGCTTAATACCAAACAACACACCAAACAGCAGCAAAAGTCTACTGCAGGCTTAATGCCAAACAACACACCAAACAGCAGCAGAAGTCTACTGCAGGCTTAGAACCAAACAACACACCAAATAGCAGCAGAGGTCTACTGCAGGCTTAGTACCAAACACACCAAAAACAGCAGCAGAAGTCTACTGCAGGCTTAACACTAAACACACCAAAAACAGCAGCAAAAGTCTACTGCAGGCTTAATGCCAAACAACACACCAAACAGCAGCAGAAGTCTACTGCAGGCTAAATGCCAAACAACACACCAAACAGCAGCAGAAGTCTACTGCAGGCTTAATACCAAACAACACACCAAACAGCAGCAGAAGTCTACTGCAGGCTTAATACCAAACAACACACCAAACAGCAGCAAAAGTCTACTGCAGGCTTAATGCCAAACAACACACCAAACAGCAGCAGAAGTCTACTACAGGCTTAATACCAAACAACACACCAAACAGCAGCAGAGGTCTACTGCAGGCTTAGTACCAAACACACCAAAAACAGCAGCAGAAGTCTACTGCAGGCTTAACACGAAACACACCAAATAGCAGCAGAAGTCTACTGCAGGCATATTACCAAAGAACACACCAAACAGCAGCAGAAGTCTACTGCAGGCTAAATGCCAAACAACACACCAAACAGCAGCAGAAGTCTACTGCAGGCTTAATACCAAACAACACACCAAACAGCAGCAAAAGTCTACTGCAGGCATATTACCAAACAACACACCAAACAGCAGCAGAAGTCTACTGCAGGCTTAGAACCAAACAACACACCAAACAGCAGCAGAAGTCTACTGCAGGCTTAACACTAAACACACCAAACAGCAGCAGAAGTCTACTGCAGGCATATTACCAAACAACACACCAAACAGCAGCAGAAGTCTACTGCAGGCTAAATGCCAAACAACACACCAAACAGCAGCAGAAGTCTACTGCAGGCTTAATACCAAACAACACACCAAACAGCAGCAAAAGTCTACTGCAGGCTTAATGCCAAACAACACACCAAACAGCAGCAAAAGTCTACCGCAGGCTTAATGCCAAACAACACACCAAACAGCAGCAAAAGTCTACTGCAGGCTTAATGCCAAACAACACACCAAACAGCAGCAAAAGTCTACTGCAGGCTTAATACCAAACAACACACCAAACAGCAGCAAAAGTCTACTGCAGGCTTAATACCAAACAACACACCAAACAGCAGCAAAAGTCTACTGCAGGCTTAATACCAAACAACACACCAAACAGCAGCAAAAGTCTACTGCAGGCTTAATACCAAACAACACACCAAACAGCAGCAAAAGTCTACTGCAGGCTTAATACCAAACAACACACCAAACAGCAGCAAAAGTCTACTGCAGGCTTAATACCAAACAACACACCAAACAGCAGCAAAAGTCTACTGCAGGCTTAATGCCAAACAACACACCAAACAGCAGCAGAAGTCTACTGCAGGCTTAATACCAAACAACACACCAAACAGCAGCAGAAGTCTACTGCAGGCTTAGAACCAAACAACACACCAAACAGCAGCAGAGGTCTACTGCAGGCTTAGTACCAAACACACCAAAAACAGCAGCAGAAGTCTACTGCAGGCTTAACACTAAACACACCAAACAGCAGCAGAAGTCTACTGCAGGCATATTACCAAACAACACACCAAACAGCAGCAGAAGTCTACTGCAGGCTAAATGCCAAACAACACACCAAACAGCAGCAGAAGTCTACTGCAGGCTTAATACCAAACAACACACCAAACAGCAGCAAAAGTCTACTGCAGGCTTAATGCCAAACAACACACCAAACAGCAGCAGAAGTCTACTGCAGGCTTAATACCAAACAACACGCCAAACAGCAGCAGAAGTCTCCTGCAGGCTTAACACTAAACACACCGAACAGCAGCAGAAGTCTACTGCAGGCTTAATACCAAACAACACACCAAACAGCAGCAGAAGTCTACTGCAGGCTTAATACCAAACACACCAAACAGCGGCAGAAGGCTACTGCAGGCTTAACACTAAACAAACCAAACAGCAGCAGAAGTCTACCGCAGGCTTAATGCCAAACAACACACCAAACAGCAGCAAAAGTCTACTGCAGGCTTAATGCCAAACAACACACCAAACAGCAGCAAAAGTCTACTGCAGGCTTAATACCAAACAACACACCAAACAGCAGCAAAAGTCTACTGCAGGCTTAATACCAAACAACACACCAAAAAGCAGCAAAAGTCTACTGCAGGCTTAATACCAAACAACACACCAAACAGCAGCAAAAGTCTACTGCAGGCTTAATACCAAACAACACACCAAACAGCAGCAAAAGTCTACTGCAGGCTTAATACCAAACAACACACCAAACAGCAGCAAAAGTCTACTGCAGGCTTAATACCAAACAACACACCAAACAGCAGCAAAAGTCTACTGCAGGCTTAATGCCAAACAACACACCAAACAGCAGCAGAAGTCTACTGCAGGCTTAATACCAAACAACACACCAAACAGCAGCAGAAGTCTACTGCAGGCTTAGAACCAAACAACACACCAAACAGCAGCAGAGGTCTACTGCAGGCTTAGTACCAAACACACCAAAAACAGCAGCAGAAGTCTACTGCAGGCTTAACACTAAACACACCAAACAGCAGCAGAAGTCTACTGCAGGCATATTACCAAACAACACACCAAACAGCAGCAGAAGTCTACTGCAGGCTAAATGCCAAACAACACACCAAACAGCAGCAGAAGTCTACTGCAGGCTTAATACCAAACAACACACCAAACAGCAGCAAAAGTCTACTGCAGGCTTAATGCCAAACAACACACCAAACAGCAGCAGAAGTCTACTGCAGGCTTAATACCAAACAACACGCCAAACAGCAGCAGAAGTCTCCTGCAGGCTTAACACTAAACACACCGAACAGCAGCAGAAGTCTACTGCAGGCTTAATACCAAACAACACACCAAACAGCAGCAGAAGTCTACTGCAGGCTTAATACCAAACACACCAAACAGCGGCAGAAGGCTACTGCAGGCTTAACACTAAACAAACCAAACAGCAGCAGAAGTCTACTGCAGGCATAATACCAAACAACACACCAAACAGCAGCAGAAGTCTACTGCAGGCTTAATACCAAACAACACACCAAACAGCAGCAGAAGTCTACTGCAGGCTTAGTACCAAACAACAAACCAAACAGCAGCAAAAGTCTACTGCAGGCTTAATACCAAACAACACACCAAACAGCAGCAGAAGTCTACTGCAGGCTTAGTACCAAACACACCAAACAGCAGCAGAAGTCTACTGCAGGCTTAACACTAAACACACCAAACAGCAGCAGAAGTCTACTGCAGGCTTAATACCAAACAACACACCAAACAGCAGCAGAAGTCTACTGCAGGCTTAGAACCAAACAACACACCAAACAGCAGCAGATGTCTACTGCAGGCTTAATACCAAACAACACACCAAACAGCAGCAGAGGTCTACTGCAGGCTTAGTACCAAACAACACACCAAACAGCAGCAGAAGTCTACTCCGGTCTAAATGCCAAACAACACACCAAACAGCAGCAGAAGTCTACTGCAGGCTTAATACCAAACAACACACCAAACAGCAGCAAAAGTCTACTGCAGGCTGAATGCCAAACAACACACCAAACATCAGCAGAAGTCTACTGCAGGCTGAATGCCAAACAACACACCAAACATCAGCAGAAGTCTACTGCAGGCTGAATGCCAAACAACACACCAAACATCAGCAGAAGTCTACTGCAGGCTGAATGCCAAACAACACACCAAACATCAGCAGAAGTCTACTGCAGGCTTAAAACCAAACGACACACCAAACAGCAGCAAAAGTCTACTGCAGGCTTAATGCCAAACAACACACCAAACAGCAGCAGAAGTCTACTGCAGGCTTAGTACCAAACACACCAAACAGCAGCAGAAGTCTACTGCAGGCTTAACACTAAACACACCAAACAGCAGCAGAAGTCAACTGCAGGCTTAATACCAAACAACACACCAAACAGCAGCAGAAGTCTACTGCAGGCTTAGTACCAAACAACACACCAAACAGCAGCAGAAGTCTACTGCAGGCTTAGTACCAAACTACACACCAAACAGCAGCAGAAGTCTACTGCAGGCTTAATACCAAACAACACACCAAACAGCAGCGGAAGTCTACTGCAGGCTTAATACCAAACAACACACCAAACAGCAGCAGAAGTCTACTGCAGGCTTAATACCAAACAACACACCAAACAGCAGCAGAAGTCTACTGCAGGCTTAGAACCAAACAACACACCAAACAGCAGCAGAAGTCTACTGCAGGCTTAACACTAAACACACCAAACAGCAGCAGAAGACTACTGCAGGCTGAATGCCAAACAACACACCAAACAGCAGCAGAAGTCTACTGCAGGCTTAATGCCAAACAACACACCAAACAGCAGCAGAAGTCTACTGCAGGCTTAATACCAAACAACACACCAAACAGCAGCAGAAGTCTACTGCAGGCTTAACACTAAACACACCGAACAGCAGCAGAAGTCTACTGCAGGCTTAATACCAAACAACACACCAAACAGCAGCAGAAGTCTACTGCAGGCTTAATACCAAAATACACACCAAACAGCAGCAGAAGTCTACTGCAGGCTTAGTACCAAACACACCAAACAGCAGCAGAAGTCTACTGCAGGCTTAACACTAAACACACCAAACAGCAGCAGAAGTCAACTGCAGGCTTAATACCAAACAACACACCAAACAGCAGCAGAAGTCTACTGCAGGCTTAGTACCAAACAACACACCAAACAGCAGCAGAAGTCTACTGCAGGCTTAGTACCAAACTACACACCAAACAGCAGCAGGAGTCTACTGCAGGCTTAATACCAAACAACACACCAAACAGCAGCAAAAGTCTACTGCAGGCTTAATACCAAACAACACACCAAACAGCAGCAAAAGTCTACTGCAGGCTTAATGCCAAACAACACACCAAACAGCAGCAGAAGTCTACTGCAGGCTTAATACCAAACAACACACCAAACAGCAGCAGAAGTCTACTGCAGGCTTAGAACCAAACAACACACCAAATAGCAGCAGAGGTCTACTGCAGGCTTAGTACCAAACACACCAAAAACAGCAGCAGAAGTCTACTGCAGGCTTAACACGAAACACACCAAATAGCAGCAGAAGTCTACTGCAGGCATATTACCAAAGAACACACCAAACAGCAGCAGAAGTCTACTGCAGGCTAAATGCCAAACAACACACCAAACAGCAGCAGAAGTCTACTGCAGGCTTAATACCAAACAACACACCAAACAGCAGCAAAAGTCTACTGCAGGCATATTACCAAACAACACACCAAACAGCAGCAGAAGTCTACTGCAGGCTTAGAACCAAACAACACACCAAACAGCAGCAGAAGTCTACTGCAGGCTTAACACTAAACACACCAAACAGCAGCAGAAGTCTACTGCAGGCATATTACCAAACAACACACCAAACAGCAGCAGAAGTCTACTGCAGGCTAAATGCCAAACAACACACCAAACAGCAGCAGAAGTCTACTGCAGGCTTAATACCAAACAACACACCAAACAGCAGCAAAAGTCTACTGCAGGCTTAATGCCAAACAACACACCAAACAGCAGCAAAAGTCTACCGCAGGCTTAATGCCAAACAACACACCAAACAGCAGCAAAAGTCTACTGCAGGCTTAATGCCAAACAACACACCAAACAGCAGCAAAAGTCTACTGCAGGCTTAATACCAAACAACACACCAAACAGCAGCAAAAGTCTACTGCAGGCTTAATACCAAACAACACACCAAAAAGCAGCAAAAGTCTACTGCAGGCTTAATACCAAACAACACACCAAACAGCAGCAAAAGTCTACTGCAGGCTTAATACCAAACAACACACCAAACAGCAGCAAAAGTCTACTGCAGGCTTAATACCAAACAACACACCAAACAGCAGCAAAAGTCTACTGCAGGCTTAATACCAAACAACACACCAAACAGCAGCAAAAGTCTACTGCAGGCTTAATGCCAAACAACACACCAAACAGCAGCAGAAGTCTACTGCAGGCTTAATACCAAACAACACACCAAACAGCAGCAGAAGTCTACTGCAGGCTTAGAACCAAACAACACACCAAACAGCAGCAGAGGTCTACTGCAGGCTTAGTACCAAACACACCAAAAACAGCAGCAGAAGTCTACTGCAGGCTTAACACTAAACACACCAAACAGCAGCAGAAGTCTACTGCAGGCATATTACCAAACAACACACCAAACAACAGCAGAAGTCTACTGCAGGCTAAATGCCAAACAACACACCAAACAGCAGCAGAAGTCTACTGCAGGCTTAATACCAAACAACACACCAAACAGCAGCAAAAGTCTACTGCAGGCTTAATGCCAAACAACACACCAAACAGCAGCAGAAGTCTACTGCAGGCTTAATACCAAACAACACGCCAAACAGCAGCAGAAGTCTCCTGCAGGCTTAACACTAAACACACCGAACAGCAGCAGAAGTCTACTGCAGGCTTAATACCAAACAACACACCAAACAGCAGCAGAAGTCTACTGCAGGCTTAATACCAAACACACCAAACAGCGGCAGAAGGCTACTGCAGGCTTAACACTAAACAAACCAAACAGCAGCAGAAGTCTACTGCAGGCATAATACCAAACAACACACCAAACAGCAGCAGAAGTCTACTGCAGGCTTAATACCAAACAACACACCAAACAGCAGCAGAAGTCTACTGCAGGCTTAGTACCAAACAACAAACCAAACAGCAGCAAAAGTCTACTGCAGGCTTAATACCAAACAACACACCAAACAGCAGCAGAAGTCTACTGCAGGCTTAGTACCAAACACACCAAACAGCAGCAGAAGTCTACTGCAGGCTTAACACTAAACACACCAAACAGCAGCAGAAGTCTACTGCAGGCTTAATACCAAACAACACACCAAACAGCAGCAGAAGTCTACTGCAGGCTTAGAACCAAACAACACACCAAACAGCAGCAGATGTCTACTGCAGGCTTAATACCAAACAACACACCAAACAGCAGCAGAGGTCTACTGCAGGCTTAGTACCAAACAACACACCAAACAGCAGCAGAAGTCTACTCCGGTCTAAATGCCAAACAACACACCAAACAGCAGCAGAAGTCTACTGCAGGCTTAATACCAAACAACACACCAAACAGCAGCAAAAGTCTACTGCAGGCTGAATGCCAAACAACACACCAAACATCAGCAGAAGTCTACTGCAGGCTGAATGCCAAACAACACACCAAACATCAGCAGAAGTCTACTGCAGGCTGAATGCCAAACAACACACCAAACATCAGCAGAAGTCTACTGCAGGCTTAAAACCAAACAACACACCAAACAGCAGCAAAAGTCTACTGCAGGCTTAATGCCAAACAACACACCAAACAGCAGCAGAAGTCTACTGCAGGCTTAATAACAAACAACACACCAAACAGCAGCAGAAGTCTACTGCAGGCTTAATACCAAACAACACGCCAAACAGCAGCAGAAGTCTACTGCAGGCTTAACACTAAACCCACCGAACAGCAGCAGAAGTCTACTGCAGGCTTAATACCAAACAACACACCAAACAGCAGCAGAAGTCTACTGCAGGCTTAATACCAAACACACCAAACAGCGGCAGAAGTCTACTGCAGGCTTAACACTAAACACACCAAACAGCAGCAGAAGTCTCCTGCAGGCTTAATACCAAACAACACACCAAACAGCAGCAGAAGTCTACTGCAGGCTTAGTACCAAACAATACACCAAACAGCAGCAGAAGTCTACTGCAGGCTTAGTACCAAACACACCAAACAGCAGCAGAAGTCTACTGCAGGCTTAACACTAAACACACCAAACAGCAGCAGAGGTCTACTGCAGGCTTAATACCAAACAACACACCAAACAGCAGCAGAAGTCTACTGCAGGCTTAGTACCAAACAACACACCAAACAGCAGCAGATGTCTACTGCAGGCTTAATACCAAACAACACACCAAACAGCAGCAGAAGTCTACTGCAGGCTTAGTACCAAACAACACACCAAACAGCAGCAGATGTCTACTGCAGGCTTAATACCAAACAACACACCAAACAGCAGCAGAAGTCTACTGCAGGCTTAATACCAAACAACACACCAAACAGCAGCAGAAGTCTACTGCAGGCTGAATACCAAACAACACACCAAACAGCAGCAGAAGTCTACTGCAGGCTTAATACCAAACAACACACCAAACAGCAGCAGAAGTCTACTGCAGGCTTAGTACCAAACAACACACCAAACAGCAGCAGAAGTCTACTGCAGGCTTAATACCAAACAACACACCAAACAGCAGCAGAAGTCTACTGCAGGCTTAATACCAAACAACACACCAAACAGCAGCAAAAGTCTACTGCAGGCTTAATGCCAAACAACACACCAAACAGCAGCAGAAGTCTCCTGCAGGCTTAATACCAAACAACACACCAAACAGCAGCAGAAGTCTACTGCAGGCTTAATACCAAACAACACGCCAAACAGCAGCAGAAGTCTACTGCAGGCTTAACACTAAACACACCGAACAGCAGCAGAAGTCTACTGCAGGCTTAATACCAAACAACACACCAAACAGCAGCAGAAGTCTACTGCAGGCTTAGTACCAAACAACACACCAAACAGCAGCAGAAGTCTACTGCAGGCTTAGTACCAAACACACCAAACAGCAGCAGAAGTCTACTGCAGGCTTAACACTAAACACACCAAACAGCAGCAGAGGTCTACTGCAGGCTTAATACCAAACAACACACCAAACAGCAGCAGAAGTCTACTGCAGTCTTAGTACCAAACAACACACCAAACAGCAGCAGATGTCTACTGCAGGCTTAATACCAAACAACACACCAAACAGCAGCAGAAGTCTACTGCAGGCTTAATACCAAACAACACACCAAACAGCAGCAGAAGTCTACTGCAGGCTGAATACCAAACAACACACCAAACAGCAGCAGAAGTCTACTGCAGGCTTAATACCAAACAACACACCAAACAGCAGCAGAGGTCTACTGCAGGCTTAATACCAAACAACACACCAAACAGCAGCAGAAGTCTACTGCAGGCTTAGTACCAAACAACACACCAAACAGCAGCAGATGTCTACTGCAGGCTTAATACCAAACAACACACCAAACAGCAGCAGAAGTCTACTGCAGGCTTAGTACCAAACAACACACCAAACAGCAGCAGATGTCTACTGCAGGCTTAATACCAAACAACACACCAAACAGCAGCAGAAGTCTACTGCAGGCTTAATACCAAACAACACACCAAACAGCAGCAGAAGTCTACTGCAGGCTGAATACCAAACAACACACCAAACAGCAGCAGAAGTCTACTGCAGGCTTAATACCAAACAACACACCAAACAGCAGCAGAAGTCTACTGCAGGCTTAGTACCAAACAACACACCAAACAGCAGCAGATGTCTACTGCAGGCTTAATACCAAACAACACACCAAACAGCAGCAGAAGTCTACTGCAGGCTTAATACCAAACAACACACCAAACAGCAGCAAAAGTCTACTGCAGGCTTAATGCCAAACAACACACCAAACAGCAGCAGAAGTCTCCTGCAGGCTTAATACCAAACAACACACCAAACAGCAGCAGAAGTCTACTGCAGGCTTAATACCAAACAACACGCCAAACAGCAGCAGAAGTCTACTGCAGGCTTAACACTAAACACACCGAACAGCAGCAGAAGTCTACTGCAGGCTTAATACCAAACAACACACCAAACAGCAGCAGAAGTCTACTGCAGGCTTAATACCAAACACACCAAACAGCAGCAGAAGTCTACTGCAGGCTTAACACTAAACACACCAAACAGCAGCAGAAGTCTACTGCAGGCTTAATACCAAACAACACACCAAACAGCAGCAGAAGTCTACTGCAGGCTTAGTACCAAACAACACACCAAACAGCAGCAGAAGTCTACTGCAGGCTTAGTACCAAACACACCAAACAGCAGCAGAAGTCTACTGCAGGCTTAACACTAAACACACCAAACAGCAGCAGAGGTCTACTGCAGGCTTAATACCAAACAACACACCAAACAGCAGCAGAAGTCTACTGCAGTCTTAGTACCAAACAACACACCAAACAGCAGCAGATGTCTACTGCAGGCTTAATACCAAACAACACACCAAACAGCAGCAGAAGTCTACTGCAGGCTTAATACCAAACAACACACCAAACAGCAGCAGAAGTCTACTGCAGGCTGAATACCAAACAACACACCAAACAGCAGCAGAAGTCTACTGCAGGCTTAATACCAAACAACACACCAAACAGCAGCAGAAGTCTACTGCAGGCTTAATACCAAACAACACACCAAACAGCAGCAGAAGTCTACTGCAGGCTTAGAACCAAACAACACACCAAACAGCAGCAGAAGTCTACTGCAGGCTGAATGCCAAACAACACACCAAACAGCAGCAGAAGTCTACTGCAGGCTTAATACCAATCAACACATCAAACAGCAGCAGAAGTCTCCTGCAGGCTTAATACCAAACAACACACCAAACAGCAGCAGAAGTCTACTGCAGGCTTAGTACCAAACAACACACCAAACAGCAGCAGAAGTCTACTGCAGGCTTAGTACCAAACACACCAAACAGCAGCAGAAGTCTACTGCAGGCTTAACACTAAACACACCAAACAGCAGCAGAGGTCTACTGCAGTCTTAATACCAAACAACACACCAAACAGCAGCAGAAGTCTACTGCAGGCTTAATACCAAACAACACACCAAACAGCAGCAGAAGTCTCCTGCAGGCTTAATACCAAACAACACACCAAACAGCACCAGAAGTCTACTGCAGGCTTAATACCAAACAACACACCAAACAGCAGCAGAGGTCTACTGCAGGCTTAATACCAAACAACACACCAAACAGCAGCAGAAGTCTACTGCAGGCTTAATACCAAACAACACACCAAACAGCAGCAGAAGTCTACTGCAGGCTTAGTACCAAACACACCAAACAGCAGCAGAAGTCTACTGCAAGCTTAGTACCAAACACACCAAACAGCAGCAGACGTCTACTGCAGGCTTAATACCAAACAACACACCAAACAGCAGCAGAAGTCTACTGCAGGCTTAATAACAAACACACCAAACAGCACCAGAACCAGGAACATCATATCACACATGAAAACAACTTCGATGCTTGAATGTTCAAGGCGTGCGAGAGACTGTGGTCTTGGGTAACATCAAAGGTGGGAAGGCAGACATCTTGGCAACATACAAATTATCCAAGTCCTTCTAACCCCAGAGTAACCCAAGGTCGTGGGCATTTTGAGACGATATGGATCCGTTGGTGTTATTGTCTGGGTTCCAGCTGCAGTGTCTCGGAGTGACTCTCATGAGTACCCAGTTAATCCTCTCTTGTTCCCTGACCTACTTACACACTCTCTCTCTGCTGTCAAAACAGACAATAAAAAAACAGCTAGAGATCCTCTCCCTCTCACTCAAACACAGCATGTGATGCCTCTCCAATCACAGAGCAAGAGACGGAGATGCTGGAAAACATTGGGAAAGCCACTACCCAGATTTGTCCTCTGTGATGATCTAGCACTGACT
Organism: Oncorhynchus mykiss; assembly: GCF_057628025.1. Taxonomy (NCBI): domain Eukaryota; kingdom Metazoa; phylum Chordata; class Actinopteri; order Salmoniformes; family Salmonidae; genus Oncorhynchus; species Oncorhynchus mykiss. The sequence continues at coordinate 63,908,819 of NC_143037.1, read as the reverse complement.
GGCATAGGCTGTCCAACTGTGTGAATTGTTCAGACTTCATGTACTCTACAATCTTGAACTGAATCGTACCATGACAGAGTGCAATAAGCTCTCCTGTTTAAGATGACATGCCAACCAACCAGACATAACTCTTGAACAATGTCACCACTTCTCTCCAGCAAACCCTTAAGTATCAAACCTTCCAATCAGTCAGTGGTATGGCTGGTACTGTAGTGTGGTGCATGACAGGGACAGCTGAGTCTAAGCTCCAGCCATTGTTCCAGAGAGGACTTATAGCCATGGATGAGCCCTCTCTCTCTCTCTGTCTCTCTGTGTCTCTGGCTCTCTCAGGCATAGCAGAAACCGAAGAACGCAGACCAGTGGAGGATTTAGGATCCATTCTCAGAGGTCCAGTGGGAGATTTAGGCTGGGTCTCAATATTCTAAAACAGTTTTCTCTCCTCATCTGCTTTCTTTTATCTTCATCTGCACTGATCTGAATACATAGAAGCGGTGAAAGCGTTATGGTGTGCACACACCAGGTATTTGTTTTCCCCTGTCGTTCCCTTCCATACTAGTGCAGCTGAATAAAGAGAAAGAGGAGGGAGGAGGCTACATAGATGAGAGAGAGAGAGAGAAAAATTGAGGAAGAGCTTTAGTCAGCAGTACTTCTGCCCAGGGAAGATTTAGCCTGGAGAAAAATGGTGACTTCCCCCACCACCCTATCCTTCTTCCTGTGTCCTTTCAAATTACAAATTCAGCTGGAATTCTAAGAAAATATAGGCCAGTTACAGTAGCTGAGGTGAGGCATGCAGTGTTACTGTACTGTGTATGTCCTGCATAGCAAAGGTAATCACTAATGAACACAGTGGTCTATTACCTGCATGTTATTAACCTGGCTCTACACCTAATCTGGAAGCTCCTAGAGCTCCTACACTACCTCTGAAAATTGCCCTGTAAACATTCAAAACAAGCCTTCTACTCAACATTGTTTTGGGATTACAATGGCCTAGACAGAAGTTTTCCTATACTTCCAATGCAGTTCATTTTTCACAATCAATTAAGCATCAAGACAAATTGATTCAAGATGCTCAGAACTGATGTATTGTTCTGATGTACTGATTCTCCCTCCCAGCAGGGGGGAGTCCTGGTCATTATCTCTGATCCCAGGTCTGTGCTAGTGCTGCTCATCGTCTCCCTGGGTTGCTCTTAAGCCTGGCTGGGCTGTGCCAACACCTAGCTAGCTGCTCCCTGAATAATATTATGTGCCTATAATAGCCAGGGAGACCAACCATGATGCTGTGCGAACAATGAAATGCTGCTGAGCAGGACAGTGACTTCTCAGGAAGGAATATGAATTATAGGGAGAAGGACAGGAGCAGGAGAGCAGTGTGTGTGTGCGTGTGTGTATGTGTATGTGTATGTGTGTGTGTGTGTGTGTGTGTGTGTGTGTGTGTGTGTGTGTGTGTGTGTGTGTGTGTGTGTGTGTGTGTGGCGCAGTGGCTACTATCAGTCATCCGTTGTTAAGCTGCCAAAGCACACATACTGGAAGTACTCCATCACTGTCTAGGCCTCTCGCCGTTTATCTGACAGCATAACCTCTACCTCTGGGGCCTGACACCATGCACTCAGGCTTAGACCCTGGGCCTATACACTGATCCTTAAGCCTAGTTTTCAGAATGGTTCCAGATAAACAAACTGGTTGGAATGAAATGGAACAAGTCACGTCCACTAGATTCCTAATTGATGTTCTAATTGATGAAAAGTTATCCTGGAAAAATCATATTACATTTGTCTGCAGCAAAGTGATTAAATCTGTTGGTATCATCAGAAAGATTAGTGGTTTGGTTTATGAGGCTTGCTTAATTTACTATAGCTTAATTTACCCATATCTCATTTGCTATAATATTGTCTGGGCCATTACATATGCCTCCTACCTACATATGCCATCTCCTTGCGTTAGGAGGTAGGTGCAGGAGAGCAGGGATGTCTGAGAAGCGTACTTTAATTGGCAAGTCCACCAACACAGGTATGGCACAATCAAAAAAAGTAAAACGCCCTCGACAACAGAGAACCCGTACAAACGCACGGAGGAACAAACAAAGCTCCGACAATAACACACTCTTATTAAATCCGTGAAAACAAGAAATAGGGCATAACCTCACCGAGCTACATCACTATTATTCTATAATGTAGAAAATAGTCAAAATAAAGAAAAACCCTGGAATGATTAGATGTGCCCAAACTTTTGACTAGTACTGTATATTGTAAATAGTTTTACAAGCCCTTGGGCTTCCAACCACACCTGCACACCTTTTTTAAAACTTTTTTTTATCTGTATTGTTGTTTATCATTTATTTTCTTTGGTGCAAAAATGTTTAACCTAAACCTAGCATTATCCTCTGGCCTTGGCCCTGCTGAGAATGTATTGTTCTCCAACAGAGCAATGCTCCAAGACAACAGAAACCAATAAATAAAAATCAGCTAAGACCCTGAATAAACTGATGTCAGCATCATGTAAACTAATGTCAGCATCTTATAAACTAATGTCAGCATCTTATAAGTTAATGTCAGCATCTTATAAACTAATGTCAGTATCATTGAAACTAATGTCAGCATCTTATAAACTAATGTCAGTATCATTGAAACTAATGTCAGTATCATTGAAACTAATGTCAGCATCTTATAAACTATTTTCAGCATCTTATAAACGAATGTCAGTATCATTGAAACTAATGTCAGCATCTTATAAACTAATGTCGGTATCTTATAAACTAATGTCAGTATCTTATAAACTATTTTCAGCATCTTATAAACTAATGTCAGTATCATTGAAACTAATGTCAGCATCTTATAAACTATTTTCAGCATCTTATAAACTAATGTCAGTATCATTGAAACAAATGTCAGCATCTTATAAACTAATGTCAGCATCTTAAAAACTAATGTCAGTATCATTGAAACTAATGTCAGCATCTTTTAAACTAATGTCATCATCTTATAACCTAACATCAGTATCATATACACTAATGTCAGCATCTTGTAAACTAATGTCAGTATCATATAAACTAATGTCAGCATCTTATAAACTAATGTCAGTATTTTATAATCTTCTAATGTCAGCATTTTATAATCTAATGTCAGCATCTTATAAACTAATGTCAGAATCTTATAAACTAATGTCAGCATCTTGTAAACTAATGTCAGCATCATATAAACTAATGTCAGATAAAAAGAGACAAACCAGCCGGGTGTTATGTTTTGAATTATTTTCCCATTAGGTTTTCTATTAGCCGAGAGATGCCTCTATTCTGGGTCGTGTTCGGGAAGTGATTTGTTTGCGAAGTCGCCACGGCGATGGAAATCAATAACCTTTTAGCCATTCAGATTAATGAGAGGCAAATGTGCCCCCTCTCTCTCTCTCTCTCTCTCTCTCTCTCTCTCTCTCTCTCTCTCTCTCTCTCTCTCTCTCTCTCTCTCTCTCTCTCTCTCCTGTCTGTTTTATTGGGGCATGGAGCACTGCAATTAAGGAAGAGGTTGGAAAAACTGTGTGTTTGACATGCATGATAGATGACGGGGCCATTGCAGACAAACAATGTGATCACAATGTTTAGAGAGGTGTACATTTCATACACAAACTGTAGAAGGCCAATAATAACATGTACACACATTCTCAACACACGCTTTCACAAGTATTGTCTGCAGTTTATCATTATTAATAGTTAGCATACTCAGCATCATCAACACCACTGTCATATAGCCTACAGTAGCTTTGTTTGATGTATTGCAATATTGAGACTTTTGAAACAACTCTCGAAACAATTGCAACGTAATAAATAACTCTTAGACAATCTGAATGCAATCAAGTGCTGAGACTCTCTGCACAGATATCCACTGCATATAGCTCTCCATCCATCCACCCCATTTGTCTATCTATCTATCTATCTATCTATCTATCTCTTGCAGCTGATAGGCTCGATCATCGGCCGGCAGGGCGCTAAGATCAATGAGATCAGGCAGATGTCGGGGGCTCAGATCAAGATTGGCAGCCAGCTAGACGGAACCAGTGACCGTCACGTCACCATTACAGGCACACCAGTCAGCATCAACCTGGCCCAGTACCTCATCACCTCCTGGTAAGGCCACTGGCTGATGCGATCCAGTCTAACCAATCAGTGCCGGGGGAGGGAGAGGGGATTCTGTTTCCATAACTGTTAAGGGCAAAGGTTAAATGTGTTTTTTCTGTGTTTTATATCTATATTTCCACGCTATGAGGATTAATAGTGTGAAAATTATGATAATGCCCTTTTAGTGTAAGAGCTGTTAGTAAAACTGCTTGAAATTTCTACCTGATTTGATTGGGTAGAGTTTTGGCCTTATTTCTATCATCACCAGGTGCTAAATTAGTTAAGAGACCAATAAGAAAGAGAGTTCCCAACCTCTCTGCCAATAACGGCTAGTTTTCAGTTTTCCCCCTCTCTTCAGACCACTCTCAGACAGTCCTAGCTAAATTATTGCTTGAGAAATTGTTCTTTGCTAAGAATCTACACGAAACAAAAATATAAACGCAACATGTAAAGTGTTGGTCCCATGTTTCATGAGCTGAAATAAAAGATCCGTGAAATTTTCCATAAGCTCAAAAGGCTAATTTTTCTAATTTTGTGCACAAATTTGTTTACATCCCTGTTAGTGAGCATTTCTCATTTGCTACAATAATCCATCCACCTGACAGGTGTGGCATATCAAGAAGCTGATTAAACAGTATGATCATTACACAGGTGCACCTTGTGCATCTTAATATTAAGATGGCACAGAAGAACAGGGCTGACGTTTTACATTCTCCCATCCAATTGTGCTATTTTGTTAGTTATTTTGCTTTTTGTGTAACTTATTTTTTCACTTATTGTGTACATAATGTTGCTGCTACCGTCTCTTATGACCAAAAATAACTTCTGGACATGAGAACAACGATTACTCACTGCAGACTGGAAGAAACTGTTTCCTTTAATGAGTCAGACGAGAAGGATATCCTGCTTTCACTGGAACAGGCCCAGATCCCTGCCTTTTGTGTGAAGAAAAGATGCAGGAAAAGGGGCCGCAGACCGGGCAGCCTTCTGAGAATCCGTAGGCGAGCGAGTAAACTCCCACTGGCATCTGTTCTTCTTGCTAACGTGCAATCATTGGAATAAAATTGATGAGCTACGATTAAGATGATCCTACAAACGGGACATTAAAACTGCAACATCTTATGTTTCACCGTGACGTGACTGAATGATGATAAGGACAATATAGAGCTAGCGGGATTTTCCATGCACCATCAGTGCAGAGACGCTACCTCTGATAAGACAAGGGGTGGGGGTGTGTATCTATTTGTCAATAACAGCTGGTGCACAATGTCTAATATTAAAAAAGAAGTCTTGAGGTATTGCTCGCCTGGCGTATAGTACCTTATGATAAGCTGTAGACCGCATGATCTACCAAGAGTTCTCATCTATATTATTCGTAGCCGTCTATTTACCACCACAGAACGAAGCTGGCACTAAGACCGCTCTCTACCAACTCTATAAGGCCACAAGCAAAGAAGAAAATGCTGACCCAGAAGCGGCGCTCCTAGTGGCCGGGGACTTTAATGCAGGCAAACTTAAATCTGTTTGACAAAAATGTTACTTACATGTCACATGTGCAACCAGAAAAAAAAAATCCTAGACCACCTTTACTCCACATACAAATCTGCAAATGACCATAATTATATCCTCCTGATTCCCACTTACAAGCAAAAACTAAAGCAGGAAGTACCAGTGACTCGCTCAATACAGAAGGGGTCAGATGATGCGGATGCTACTCTACAGGACTGTTTTGCTAGCACAGACTGGAATATGTTCCGGGATTCATCCAATGGCATTGAGGAGTGCACCACCTCAGTTATAGGCTTCATCAATAAGTGCATCGACGACGTTGTCCCCACAGTGACTGTACGTACATACCCAAATCAGAAGCCATGGATTACAGGCAACATCTGCACGGAGCTAAAGGGTAGAGCTGCCGCTTTCAAGGAGTGGGAGACTAATCCAGACGCTTATAAGAAATCCCACTATGCCCTCAGATGAACCATCAAACAAGCAAAGCGGCAACGCAGGATTAAGATTGAATCCTACTACACCGGCTCTGACGCTCGTCAGATGTAGCAGGGCTTGACAACTATTACAGACTACAAAGGGAAGCACAGCCGCGAGCTGCCCAGTGACACGAGCCTACCAGACGAGCTAAATGCCTTTCATGCTAGCTTCGGGGCAAGCAACACTGAAGCATGCACGAGAGCACCAGCTGTTCTGGATGACTGTGTGATAATGCTCTCTGTAGCCGATGTGAACAAAAACAGGTCAACATTCACAAAGCCGCTGGGCCAGACGGATTATCAGGACATGTACTCAAAGCATGCGCTGACCAACTGTCAAGTGTCTGCACTGACATTTTCAACCTCTCCCTGGCCAAGTCTGTAATACCTACATGTTTCAAGCAGACCACCATAGTCCCTGTGTCCAAGGAAGTGAAGATAACCTGCCTAAATTATTACCGTCCCGTGGCACTCACGTAGCCATGAAGTGCTTTGAAAGACTGGTCATGGCTCACATCAACAGCATCCTCCCGGAAACCCTAGACCCACTCCAATTCGTATACCGCCCCAACAGATCCACAGATGATGCAATCTCAATCGCACTCCACACTGCCCTTTCTTACCTGGACAAAAGGAAAACCTATGTGAGAATGACTACAGCTCAGAATTCAACACCATAGTGCCCACGAAGTTCATCACTAAGCTAAGGACTAAACACCTCCCTCTGCAACTGGATCCTGGACTTCCTGATGGGCTGCCCCCAGGTGGTAAGTGTAGGCAACAAAACGTCTGACACGCTGATCCTTAACACTGGGGCCCTTCAAAGGTGAGTACTTTGTCCCCTCCTGTTTTCCCTGTTCGCCCACAACTGCATGTCCAAACACGACTCCAACACCATCATTAAGTTTGCGGATGACACAACAGTGGTAGGCCTGATCACCTACAACGATGAGACAGCCTATAGGGAAGAGGTCAGAGAATTGGCAGTGTGGTGCCATGACAACAACCTCTCCCTCAGTGTGAGCAAGACAAAGGAGCTGATCGTGGACTACAGGAAAAGTCAGGCCGAACAGACCCCCATTAACACGGGGCAGTAGTGGAGCGGGTTGAGAGTTTCAAGTTCCTTGGTGTCCACATCACCAACAAACTATCATGGTCCAAACATACCAAGACAGTAATGAAGAGGGCACGACCAAACCTTTCCCCCTCAGGAGACTGAAAATATTTGGCATGGGTCCCTAGAACCTCAAAAGGTTCTACAGCTGCACCATCGAGAGCATCCTGACCGGATGCATCACCGCCTGGTATGGCAACTGCTCGGCATCTGACCGTAAGGCGCTACAGAGGGTAGTGTGAACGGCCCAGTACATCACTGGGACCAAGCTTCCTGCCATCCAGGACCTATATAATAGGCAGTGTCATAAAACATAAAATTGTCAGAGACTCCAGTCACCCAAGTTATAGACTGTTTTCTCTGCTACTGCATGGCAAGCGGTACCGAAGCGCCAAGCCTAGAACCAAAAGGCTCCTCAACAGTCTCTACCCCCAAGCCATGAGACTGTTGATCAATTCAAGAAAAATCGCCTCCGGACATATTACACTGACTCAGTACCGGTGCCCCTTGTATGTACAGTGCCTTGCGAAAGTATTCGGCCCCCTTGAACTTTGCGACCTTTTGCCACATTTCAGGCTTCAAACATAAAGATATAAAACTGTATTTTTTTGTGAAGAATCAACAACAAGTGGGACACAATCATGAAGTGGAAGGACATTTATTGGATATTTAAAACTTTTTTTAACAAATCAAAAACTGAAAAATTGGGCGTGCAAAATTATTCAGCCCCTTTACTTTCAGTGCAGCAAACTCTCTTCAGAAGTTTAGTGAGAATCTCTGAATGATCCAATGTTGACCTAAATGACTAATGATGATAAATACAATCCACCTGTGTGTAATCAAGTCTCCGTATAAATGCACCTGCACTGTGATAGTCTCAGAGGTCCATTAAAAGCGCAGAGAGCATCATGAAGAACAAGGAACACACCAGGCAGGTCCGAGATACTGTTGTGAAGAAGTTTAAAGCCGGATTTGGATACAAAAAGATTTCCCAAGCTTTAAACATCCCAAGGAGCACTGTGCAAGCGATAATATTGAAATGGAAGGAGTATCAGACCACTGCAAATCTACCTGGCCGTCCCTCTAAACTTTCAGCTCATACAAGGAGAAGACTGATCAGAGATGCAGCCAAGAGGCCCATGATCACTCTGGATGAACTGCAGAGATCTACAGCTGAGGTGGGAGACTCTGTCCATAGGACAACAATCAGTCGTATATTGCACAAATCTGGCCTTTATGGAAGAGTGGCAAGAAGAAAGCCATTTCTTAAAGATATCCATAAAAAGTGTTGGTTAAAGTTTGCCACAAGCCACCTGGGAGACACACCAAACATGTGGAAGAAGGTGCTCTGGTCAGATGAAACCAAAATTGAACTTTTTGGCAACAATGCAAAACGTTATGTTTGGCGTAAAAGCAACACAGCTCATCACCCTGAACACACCATCCCCACTGTCAAACATGGTGGTGGCAGCATCATGGTTTGGGCCTGCTTTTCTTCAGCAGGGACAGGGAAGATGGTTAAAATTGATGGGAAGTTGGATGGAGCCAAATACAGGACCATTCTGGAAGAAAACCTGATGGAGTCTGCAAAAGACCTGAGACTGGGACGGAGATTTGTCTTCCAACAAGACAATGATCCAAAACATAAAGCAAAATCTACAATGGAATGGTTCAAAAATAAACATATCCAGGTGTTAGAATGGCCAAGTCAAAGTCCAGACCTGAATCCAATCGAGAATCTGTGGAAAGAACTGAAAACTGCTGTTCACAAATGCTCTCCATCCAACCTCACTGAGCTCGAGCTGTTTTGCAAGGAGGAATGGGAAAAAATGTCAGTCTCTCGATGTGCAAAACTGATAGAGACATACCCCAAGCGACTTACAGCTGTAATCGCAGCAAAAGGTGGCGCTACAAAGTATTAACTTAAGGGGGCTGAATAATTTTGCACGCCCAATTTTTCAGTTTTTGATTTGTTAAAAAAGTTTCAAATATCCAATAAATGTCGTTCCACTTCATGATTGTGTCCCACTTGTTGTTGATTCTTCACAAAAAAATACAGTTTTATATCTTTATGTTTGAAGCCTGAAATGTGGCAAAAGGTCGCAAAGTTCAAGGGGGCCGAATACTTTCGCAAGGCACTGTAGTCCCGTTATTGTTATTCTTATTGTGTTACTTTTTATTTTAGTCTAATTGGTAAATATTTTTTAAACTCTTCTTGAACTGCACCGTTGGTTAAGGGCTTCTAAGTAAGCATTTCGCGGTTGTATTCGGCGCATGTGACAAATAAAGTTTCATTTGATTTGAATCAAAGGCCACTCTAAAATGTGCAGTTTTGTCACACAACACAATTCCACAGATGTCTCAAGTTTTGAGGGAGCATGCAATTGGCATGCTGACTGCAGGAATGTCTACCAGAGTTTAATGTTAATTTCTCTACCATAAGCCACCTCCAAAATTTGGCAGTACGTCCAACCAGCTTCACAACCACAGACCACATGTATGGTGTCATGGGCAAGTGGTTTGCTTTTCTCAAAGTTGTGAACATAGTGGCCGATGGTGGTGGTGGGGTTATGATATCAGCAGGCATAAGTTACGGACAATTAACGCAATTGCATTTTATTGAATTTGAATGCACAGAGCTACCGTGACGTGATCCTGAGGCCCACTGTCTTGCCGTTCATCCACTGCCATCACCTCACGTTTCAGCATGATAATGCACGGCCCAATGTCACAAGGATCTGTACACAATTCCTGGAAGCTGAAAATGTCCCAGTTCTTCCATGGCCCACATACTCACCAGACATATCACCCATTGAGCATGTGTGGGATGCACTGGAATGTTGTATATGACAGCGTGTTCCAGTTCCCGCCAATATCCAGCAACTTTGCACAACCATTGAAGAGGAGTGGGAGAACATTTAACAGGCCACAATCAACAGCCTGATCAACTCTATGCATATAGAGGATATTTTGCACTGCTGAGGCAAATGGTGGTCACACCAGATACTGACTGGTTTTCTGATCCACGCCCCTACCTTTTATTTAAGGTATCTGTGACCAGCAGTTGCATACTGTATCTGTATTCCCAGTCATGTGAAATCCATAGATTACGGGCTTAATTTGTTTATTTAAATTGTCTGATTTCCTTATATGAACTGTAACTCAGTGAAATCTTTGAAATTGTTGCATTGTTGCATGCAGTATTTTTGGGGTTATTTTTTCATCATTTTAATTGAAAAAATTAACAGTACTTCATTGTTGCCCAGAAATAATTTGATATTTAGATCAAAACGGCTGCATTGGACCTTTAAATAACATGGTGATATGCGGTAATGATGCCGTTGTTCTCTTGTTCTGGTAATAATCCCTTAGATAATTCATAGATCTGTATTGTATTGCAATGTATTGCATTGTACTGTATTCTATTCTATTGTATCGAAAGCCACTCGTCCTCTACTCTTCTCTCTCCATAGTTTAGAGACAGCTAAATCCACGGCCCAGGCAGCGTCCATGGCCTCCCCCAACATGGCTGACCTCAACATGGCCTTCACCCAGCCCGTCTCCCCGGCCTCCTCCCCCCACTCCGCCTCCACCCTGGCAGCCATGAGTGCCCTCTCCCCAACCCCTGTCATGGGCCACCCCTACGGCGTTCTGCCCTTTTCCGGCCTGCTAGGGGTCAAGTCTGTCCCCTTCCTGACTCTCTCTAGCCCCACGCCCCAGGTCACTGTCACCGCAGCCCCCTCCCACACCACCCTGGCAGCCTACACTACCAAAATCTCCTCAGCCAACTGCATCAAGAAACCCGACAGACAGAAGTTCGCACCTTACTGATGCTACATGGTACACCAGGCTAGCCTCAGCCTTCTTCTGGAGGCTGAAATGAAGGACAGCTTTCTATAATGGCTCCATCTCCAGTTACACCCTATCCCCTACATAGTGCACTATATGGTGAATAGGGTGCCATGTCAGATGTTCATTCACTCACGCCATATCTGCTGCCAGAGATGGTCTTGACTTGACTTTATAATTCACCACATGGAAGAGAGGATAACTATCATAAGGTATACTATACATTACATATATAGATGATTTGTGAGTTCCCCATAAAATGATGGACTGCTTTCACCTCCACTTCATTCTACTGTTATTTATCACTAATAAAGGGGACAGTCCTAACTTGGGAAATGCACTAACTTGGATTTTCATGCACTGATGTGATGGTACGTTTTTGCCTCTCAAGTTAGGAATAGGCCCAAAAGTATTTATCCTTCAGTAAGTTTGTAAGTTATACTCTGATGCGGATGGATGCACACTGTATGATGCTTTTATACAATGTCTATGTTTGCTTCTTGAAGTTTTTAAGAAAATCTGTAAATGCTTGGGAGGAAAAAGATAAGTGTTTTCTGCTATAGGAATCTAGTGTTGAGTGTTGTTTGTTATGTGCAACTTGTTTTATTTATGTAAATTGATTTGTTTATTAAACCTTTTTTTTTCTTGAAATGGCTGCAGGTTTGAGTCTCCCTTTAAATTTGACCTTTGTCCATTTTAAAGGGGAAATCTGCAACTTCTTTGTCGCCTGTGGACACGAGATGAAATGCTCAATCAATGAACGAAAACACACACACTCAAAATGTAAGCCAATCAGCGCGATTCAAACATATTGCAGAATACGTGAAACAACCCAAAGAGCGGTCTTTCTTTCTTTTAGAGATAATTCATCTATTTAAAACCACGATGAAGACTGCACTTGTAAAGCCACTTTGAAAATAGACATCATATTAAAAGTGACGCAACACCAGTTCTCCTCCTGCCAGCTTATTTTTTATTTTCCCCTAGCTGTCACGAGCCGGTGGGTGGCACGTCATTCCAAATGGCAGGTTTTATGAGGGATGCTCTTCACATCATAGTGCTCTTTGTCCCTGAACAATAACTTCAGTGTGAGGCAGGCAGGCTTCTCCACAACCCCACTGGAGCAGAGGGCTCCGCCTGCATTCACAAATACAGGGCACACACACAGAGTTACTATATACACACACACTGTGTGCACACTCAGATGCTGAACTCACACACTGTGCGTACACACACACATTCTGATACTGAACACACACACACGCACTCAGACACTGTGTCCACACACACAAAAACACAGACACATGCTCAGATCCTACACACACCCACATCAACTGACGCTCAGAGACGAGGGTAAGAGAGAGAGAGCATGGAAGATAAGGGAACATGCAGTGACAGCATCAACATGCACCACAGCATCGTCATCCTCTGGAGAGAAAGCCAGCCTTATTTCATTCCACTCTTAGAAGACCTCAGTGGGAATGACAGGAGGCCTTGACAGCGACATGTCCTTGCTGTTGCCATAGATATTCACTTACATGTGGTCTCAGAGACATGCAACAATATTACCCTTTCACCAGACTGACATCACAACAGCGGAATTTCTATGCTAAATATGCAAGGGTCATTAGAGTTTTCAAATTCTGTCTCTTTACACCTCTGATATGAAGGAGCTTTTGTTAGTGTGGGCTGAGTTGCCTACTGTAGAAAAGGATCTCTCCCTCCCTCTCTCTCTCCCTCCCTCTGTCTCTTCCTCCCTCTCTCGCTCTGTCTCTCCCTCCCTCTCTCTGTCTCTCCCTCCCTCTCTGTCTCTGTCTCTCCCTCCCTCTCTGTCTCTTCCTCCCTCTCTGTCTCTTCCTCCCTCTCTCTCTCTCTCTCTCCCTCTCTCTCTCTCTGTCTCTCCCTCTCCCTCCCTCTCTCTCTCTCGCTCTCTCTCTGTGTCTCTTTCTCTCCTCCTCTTTACTGCCTAATGCAGCTCCCTGAAAAAAAGGTCCTAAAATATCCATGCCCTCAGTAGGGGTCTCTATACCTCCCGCATCTCTCTCGCTTTCCCTCTTCCCCCCCCCTCTCTCTCTCTCCTCACTCAAACCCTCTTTATTTACAGTATCTAACGTTTATCAGACAAGATTCTATCTTTGATTATGTTTACATCCCAACACTCTACATCATCAACAAATATCGAAAATCTTTTTCATACAGTATACTCTGTACGTTAGCCTTTAGATACGAATGAGAATGCACAAGAGCAATACTTTCCCTCAGACACTTGTGCCACCTGCAGGAACAAGTGCACATAGCACCATTGAATTCACTGTACCTTCTGCTACAGTACATAGCCTAATTCAGATTGATCTCTCTCTCAAGCATTTGAAACAGCAATTCGAGTCCAAGTGAGAATTTCCAGGAAGATTGTAGTGGCCTTGAGCGGAAAGGCATTTGTCATTTCCCTTTCATGTTCTAGGGTCTGCTATGGACCCAGAGGCCTGACGTGAACCCTCTCATGTCTGCTATAACACACACACACACATACTTTCTTATGATGGCGCAACGCACACTGGCAGTATGGGTGGCACAGGAGGTTGATAGCACCTTAATTGGGGAGGACGGGCTTGTGGTAATGGCTGAAGTAAAAATCAGTGGAATGGTGTCAAATGCGTCAAACACATGGTTTGATACCATTCCATTTGCTCCGTTCCTGACATTATTATGAGCCGTCCTCCCCTCAGCAGCCTCCACTGATGGGTGGCTATAACCGCTGTGTAGTTGTTATCACAAAAGCATAACCACCACAAAAATGGCATCATCACAAAAGCATCAATGACAGCTTTGCCTATTTATCAGAGACCTGACAGATTCTCCACTGTTCCTGCAAACACAAAGCATAACAAACTTTAAAAGGTGAATGGAGTTGAGTAGCTAAGGACATTTCCACTAACTTCTTGCTTTATGCAGAGCACATTTTTTGCATGTCCAATAGGGGAGTTCTGACGTCGTTTTGCATAGGCTACTGGTCAGCTTGAACTTGAGACAGAGACTGCATTTTCTTGATCAACATTGGATGTACAACTTTCATATACCACACCTTTACAAAGGCCTTAAATTACAGATAACGGGTTGCTGTTTCTGTTAGTCAATAGTCAATAAAAATGTTCTCAAAAATGATTATGGATTGCAGCTCTTATTAAGTTGCTGATTAAATTAAAGAATGTCATATGATGGAAACTTGTCCCCAACGACCCATTAAAGTTGTGTGTATACATTGGTCTATAAGTCAGTTTTCCCCAATCTGTCCTTTGGAGACACCTAGGGTTGCACATCTTTTTACCAGCCCAGCATGAGGCATTTAACTGGTTGAATGCAGTGTGCTAGTGCTGTGACATTGATTAGAGAGGCCTTAGCTGGTACTTACTACATGTAAAGTGGCTGTCATTTTCCTTCTGTACTCATTGCATGGGAACAAGCTTAATAATGTTCCACTGAAGAAGAGAAGCTGGGCGCTTCGTTGTTAAAGTCGACCTGACCATACACAAGTAGTTAGTCATTTCCAAATTAAACTATGTTCAGAATTATCCAGTCTACATGTTGGACTTACAAATCAGATGTTATTTTTCACATGCCAAATACAACAGGTAGACCTTACCGTAAAATTGTTACTTACAAGCCCTTAAAACTGCAATGTTGGTTAAGAAAATAAGAGTTAAGAAAATATTTACTAACTGAACTAAAAAAAACAATACACAATAAAAGAACAATGACAGGGCTACACTAAGTCTCAAAGAAGGTTGAAAGAAGGTTGAGACTTGGTCAACTACTCTGTAATGTTCCAAATGTTTGCAATTTCCTCCTTAAACTTTTCAAATAAAGCCTACCTACATGTAACATAACGTTTTTTAGGAAATGTTTTTGTAAAACATGCACCTTACATTGGATCATCTTGAAACATTTTCGGTAAAACGAACTTTCGTTAAGGTTTTATATGGTCTATAAATGGCTTCTCTCTTTTCATAGTCAGTGTCCCTTTTCAGAGTTATGTCTGTAATATGTGGTGGATGTGATGAAAATAAATGCTGAAATGCATAACTCATACATGGCGGTACTGTTTTCTTTAACGAATCTATTCAATCTATATTGCTGAAGAGTTACAGACATGCACGATAGAAATTTGAAGGGAATTTCCGATTGAGCCGTCATATGTAACGTTTACTGTGAATGCAGTCACCTGCAGTCACCACGAACCCGAAAACATTGGCTTGAAATTTAAATTGCGCTATAGCACAGATCTTCCATGATACAGATTGAATCATTTTTGTCCCTAATGTACTTTGATAAATACATATCTTGTATTCCCCAACCACTAAAACCCTAACCCACATATTGTGCCTTCGGTAAGTGCTCAGACCCCTTGACTTTATCCACATTTTGTTACCTTACAGCCTTATTCTAAAATTGATTAAATAAAAATGATTCCTCAGCAATCTATAAACAATACCCCATAATGACAAAGCATAACCAGGTTTAGAAATGTTTGCTGATTTATTAAAGATAGAAAACGGAAATATCAGAATTACATAAGTACTCAGACCCTTTACTCAGTACATTGTTGAAGCACCTTTGGCAGTGATTACAGCAGTAAGTCTTCTTGGGTATGAAGCTACAAGCTTGGCATACCTGTATTTGGGGAGCTTCTCCCATTCATCCTTGCAGATCCTCTCAAAATCTGTCAGGTTGGATGGGGAGCGTTGCTGTACAGCTATTTTCAGGTCTCTCCAGAGTTGTTCGATCAAGTTCAAGTCTGGACTTTGGCTGGGCCACTCAAGGACATTCAGAGACTTGTCCTGAAGCCACTCCTGCGTTGTCTTCGCTGTGTGCTTAGGGTCGTTGGAAGTTGAACCTTCGCCCCAGTCTGAGGTCCTGAGCACTCGGGAACAGGTTTTCATCAAGGATCTCTCAGTACTTTGCTCCATTAATCTTTCCCTCAAACCTGACTAGTCTCCCAGTCCCTGCCACTGAAAAACATCCTCACACCGTAGGGATGGTGCCAGGTTTCTTCCAGACATGACGCTTGGCATTCAGGCCAAAGAGTTCAATCTTGGTTTCATCACACCAGAGAATCTTGTTTCTCATGGCCCGAGAGTCTTTAGGTGCCTTTTGGCAAACACCAAGCGGGCTGTCATGTGTCTTTTACTGAGGCGTGGCTTCCGTCTGGCCACTCTACCATAAAGGTATGATTGGTGGAGTGCTGCATAGATGGTTGTCCTTCTGGAAGGATCTCCCATCGCCATAGAGGAACTCTAGAGCTCTGTCAGTGACCATCGGGTTCTTGGTCACCTCCCTGAACAAGGCCCTTCTCTCCCGATTGCTCAGTTTGGATGGGCAGCCAGCTCAAGGAAGAGTCTTGGTGCTTCCAAACTTCTTCAATTTAAGAATGATGGAGGCCACTGTGTTCTTGGGATCTTCAATGCTGCAGAAATGTTTTGCTACCCTTCCCCAGTCCTGTGCCTCGACACAATCCTGTCTCAGAACTCTACCAACAATTCCTTCGACCTCATGGCTTGGTTTTTTCTCTGGCATATACTGTCAACTTTGGGACCTTATATAGACAGGTGTGTGCCTTTCCAAATCATGTCCAATCACTTGAATTTACCACAGCTGGACTCCAGTCAAGTTGTAGAACATTTTCAAGGAGGATCAATGGAAACAGGATGCAGCTGAGCTCAATTTCAAGTCTCATAGCAAAAGGTCTGAATACTAATGTAAATAAGGTATTTCTGTTTTAAATGTTTAATACATTTGCAGACATTACTAAAAACCTGTTATCACTTTGTCATTTTGGAGTATTGTGTGTAGATTGATGAGGAACATATTTTATTTAATTGTCACGCCCTGACCTGAGAGAACCTTTTATTTCTCTATTTTGGTTAGGTCAGGGTGTGACTAGGGTGGGTAGTCTAGTTTTTTCTTTTCTATGTTGGCATGGTATGGTTCCCAATCAGAGGCAGCTGTCTATTGTTGTCCCTGATTAGGGATCAAATTTAGGCAGCCTTTTCCCACCTGTTGTTTGTGGTATCTTGTTTTTGTGTTGTGCCTGTGAGCACTGCATTTGCTTCACGTTTCATTACTCTTTATTGTTTTTGTGAGTTTCATTTAATAAACATGTGGAACTCTATGCACGCTGCGCCTTGGTCCAATCCTTCCAACAACGCTCGTTACAGAAGATCCCACCACCCCAGGACCAAGCAGCGTGCCCAGGAGTAGCAGACATCCTGGATGTGGGAGGAAATCCTGGCCGGAAAGGATCGCCTTCTATGGGAGGCAGCGAAGGAGCAACAACGACGACACCGGGGTTCGCGGCCACGACGGAAGCCCGAGAGGCAGCCTCAAAATAAAATTGGGAGGGGGCACATGGGGTGGTTGGCGGAGCCAAGGTGGGAACCAGAACCATCTCCCTGTACTCACCATGTGGAGTTGGTCACCGTTCAGGTGCCATGTTTTCCGGTTCTACGCACCGTGTCTCCAGTGCGTCTCCACAGCCCAGTGCGTTCTGTGCCAGCTCCCCGCACTTGTCGTGCTAAAGTGGGTATCTGTCCAGGACGGGTTGTGCCGGCTCAGCGCTCCAGACCTCCAGTGATGATCCATGGCCCGAAGCCTCCAGTGATGATCCATGGCCCGAAGCCTCCAGTGATGATCCATGGCCCGAAGCCTCCATTGATGATCCATGGCCGGGAGCCTCCAGTGATGATCCATGGCCCGAAGCCTCCAGTGATGATCCATGGCCCGAAGCCTCCATTGACGATCCATGGCCCGGAGCCTCCAGAGACGATCCAAAGTCCGGAGCCTCCGGCGACGGTTCCCAGTCCGGAGCCTCTGGGGACGGTTCCCAGTCCGGAGCCTTCGGCAAGGGTTCCCAGTCCGGAGTCTCCGGTGACGATCTACGGTGGTTGATGAGAGAAATAGAGTGACTTAAACAAAATGATGTTGCTGTGCACCAGGCATTAACCTGGGGAGATAACCGAAGGTACTGCCAACAGTATTACATAGACCTGGCCAGCACTCGGAAACAGAATGAGAACCGGCAGTTCCAGAGGACTGCACCGTGGGGCTATTATACGGGGGTATCATAGGTGGATCGGCCTGCACAGGAATCTGGTCTCAGAGCATTTCGTATTATTCTGTAATTAAATCCGAGACACTCCATGATATGTTACGTTTCGTATGGTATGTATAATTTGTGGATGTCCATCAACGATTCCACGTGACATATTACGAATTTGCAAAAAGTACAATATGTTAAGAATTTACAAAACGTATGATATGTTATAAATTCCAGCTAGGTGGCTAATGTTAGCTATCCTAGGGGTTAGGGTTAAGGTTAAGATTAAGTTTAGGAGTTAGGTTAAAGGGTTAAGGTTAGGGTTAGGATTAGGTGAAGGGTTAGCTAAAAGGCTTAAGGTTAGGGTTAGGTGAAGGGTTAGCTAACATGCTATTAGGTATTAGGGTTAAGGTTAGCGTTAGGTGAAGGGTTAGGTATAAGGGTTAAGGTTCGGGTTAGGTGAAGGGATAGCTAACATGCTAAGTATTTGCAATAAGTAGTTGAAAAGTTGCTAATTAGCTAAAATGCTAAAGTTGTCCGTGATGAGATTGAAACTCGCAACCTTTGGGTTGTTAGAAATTTGCGGTTATACACCCGACCAACTACCCTACTTTTGTTTTTGCTTTAAGAAACCATCTGTCTTATGTAACCATACCAAACGTGTCCTGATTTACATACAGAATATTATACAAAATGTTCTGAGACCAGGTTGTGCACAGAGACTCTTTCAAGTGGTCAGACCAGAATGCCTACTCATTCAAAAACTGGAAGCAAGGACAACCTAATTCAAAGTGACCCACAAATGTGTTGTGTCTTCTACAGACACATGGCAATGGGAAGTTGATGTGAAATGTCATACCCATGGTGCCCTCCGTATGATGAACAGATACAGTATGTAGTGAGAGTGAAGCTGACTCCTCTGTGACCATAACTTATCTGGCTTTGTTAGAGGCAATTTTACAGCAGATCTTGGAGAAAATGACAGAGAAGAGGTGTCAAGATGCCAAACTGAGTTGGAAAAGGCAGCCAGGCAGAGAACTCTTCATGGAGAAGGAGAATGAGATTAATGTTATTAATCTCCTTCTCTATATTCTGATGGGAGATCTAGTATAAATGATGTATTGAATGTATTGTGAAATGTGTACCGTAAAGGGGCAGTATGCAGTTGCTACATCCATTTTTGGACAATTAATTATATGTACCCATTGATTCTTGAAGAATATAACTTGTAAATGCCTCATGAGCTTAGTTCAACTGTTGTACCCCATCAGAACCCAAAATATAAGCTTGTTTTACTCAAATGTTTGTAAGCAAAGTAAATGTAAACAAACACTGTATAGCCTCAAACCATGGCTAAAACTATAATATTGATATCATGGATGGTCAATCCTTGCATTCATAGCTCTGTCTATGAATTTGAGAGTGGTTACATATTCTCCAGCACCATTCCTCAGCTTTTTACTGAAACAGGGGCGGGGAGCGGCTTTGTTGTTGTTTCAACTGGTGATTGCTGCTTTAACAAATATTTAAAAAACATTTACATCATGTGTCACGCCCTGGCCATAGAGAGGCTTTTATTCTCTATTTTGGTTAGGCCAGGGCGTGACTAGGGTGGGCAGTCTAGTTTCTTTATTTCTATGTTTTCTGTTTCTATGTTTTGGCCAGGTATGGTTCTCCATCAGGGACAGCTGTCATTCGTTGTCTCTGATTGGAAATCATACTTAGACAGCCTGTTTTGCCATCTTAGTTGTGGGTAGTTGACTTTGTTAGTGGCCTGTATAGCCCGAGTAAGCTGCACGGTCGTTTTTGTTGGTGGCATTCATAATAAAAAGAAATGTACACTCACAACGCTGCACCTTGGTCCGGTCATTTCCCTGACCACGTTCGTGACATCATGTGCCTTTACATAATCTATTGATAGATTTTATAGGTGGAGATTGTGGAGAAGCTAGGCCTATAAACCTCCTCCACTGACTGTGCACAGTTCACAAGACATCAATAAGCGGCAGCCGCAGTAATGTGTTTATAAAATGTTTAGTGAACCCTTGTTTTCCTTGTCTTGTCTAATATGACCATTAAAGCAACTTGCCTTTTATATATATGGAATAAATTATATAGAATGTATATTTAAAATGTAAAGAGAATTTAAAATGCATTCTGTGTTGTGGAAATGTTCTTGTTTAAAAGATGTAATCATCTTATTTACCTGGGGAGCCTTTAGTTTGCTTCAACCTTTGTAACGTGATGTTTTGTAGCGTTTTGCAGTCTAAATATTTAAAAAATTATATTTTATCAAATAAGCCTCACATAATTCAACACTCTCATAGACTTCCAAAAAAAAGGGCTTCCTTTGCCTCATCCTCCCTGCTTTGAGGTATGTTTCCTCCAGTGAATTACATATACACATTGGTTTGGTCCCGTTTTGTAGGTGTGGCATGTGCAATATGGGTGTGACCATTTGAAATCTCAAAACGCATGCAGCACACCATATGGTAATCGCCCCCTGGGCCACCATAATAACGTTTTTCAACTGTTCATTCAGTACAGTACCGTTTCCGTTGAGAGAGAGGACACGAGGAGTATATCATAGATTCTCCCTAGTTATGTCGCCGGAGCAGTTGCCTCTCCCTCGCACGCAGCCTGGCGCACTTCGGACAACTTTAGACATTACTGTTTTGAGTCATACCACAGTGAGGAGGTCAGAGACTTAGCAGTGTGGTGCCAGGACAACAACCTCTCCCTCAAAGTCAGTAAGACCAAGGATCTGTAGGAGGAGAAAGAGGGGAGAGCACGCCCCCATCCACATCGACAGGGCTATTGTGGAGCGGGTCGAGAGCTTTAAGTTCCTTGGTGTCCACATCACTAAGGACTTAGCATGGTCCAAACACACCCACACGGCAGCACCTCTTCCCCCTCATGAGGCTGAAAAGATTTGGCATGGGCCCTCAGATCCTTAAAAAGTCATACAGCTGCACCATCCCCCTCAGGGGTGGGCAATTCCAGTCCTCGAGGGCCTGATTGGTGTCACAGTTTTGCCCCAGCCTCAGCTAACACACCTGACTCCAATGATCACCTAATCATGATGTTAAGATTAGAATGCAATTTGATTAATCAGCTGTGTTTGCTAGGGATGGAGAAAAAAAGTGTGACACCAATCATGCCCTCGAGAAGTTCCCCACCCCTGATCTATAGTAGAACACCTTGACTGAATGCATCACCGCTTGGCATGGCAATTCCACCGCCATTGACCGCAAAGCGCTACAATGGGTGGTGCAGACAGCCCACTACATCCCTGCGGCTGAGCTCCCTGCTTTCCAGAACCTCTATATCAGGTGGTGTCAGAGGAAGGGCCCTAAAATTGCCAAAGAATCCAGCCACCCAAACCATAGACTGTTCACTCTGCTACCATCTGACAAATGGTACCAGAGTATATCTTTCCCAGTCTGCTGTCCCCACATGCTTTAGGATGTCCACCATTGTTCCTGTACTCAAGAAAGCAAAGGTAACTGAACTAAATTACTATCGCCCCGTAGCACTCACTTCTGTCATCATCAAGTGCTTTGGGAGGCCAGTTAAGGATCATATCACCTCTACCTTACCTGACACCCTAGACCCACTTCAATTTGCTTATCGTCCACAGACAATGCAATCGCCATTGCACTACACACTGCCCTATCCCATCTGGACAAGAGGAATACCTACGTAAGAATGCTGTTCATTGACTATAGCTCAGCCTTTAACACCATTGTACCCTCCAAGCTCATCATTAAGTTTGGGGCAATGGGTCTGAACCCTGTGGAACTGGGTCCTGGACTTCCTTTATGGTAGAGTAACCAGATGGAAGCCACTCCTCAGTAAAAGGCACATGACAGCCCACTTGGATTTTGCCAAAAGTCACCTAAAGGACTCTCAGACCATGAGAAACAAGATTCTCTGGTCTAATGAAACCAAGATTGAACTCTTTGGCCTGAATGCCAAGCGTCAAGTCTAGAGGAAATCTGGCACCATCTTTACGGTGAAGCATGGTGGTGGCAGCATCATGCTGTGGGGATGTTTTCAGCGGCAGGGACTGGGAGACTAGTCAGGATCGAGGTAAAGATGAATGGAGCAAAGTACAGAGAGATCCTTGACAAAAACCTGCTGCAGAGCGCTCAGGACCTCAGACTGGGTTGAAGGTTCACCTTCCAACAGGACAAGGACAATAAGCACACAGGCAAGACAATGCACAAGTGGCTTTGGGACAAGTCTCTGAATGTCCTTGAGTGACCCAGCCAGAATCCGGATTTTAACCCAATCAAACATTTCTGAAAAGACCTGAAAATGGCTGTGCAGCAACGCTCCCCAACCAACCTGACAGAGCTTGAGATGATCTGCAGAAAATAACAGGAGAAACTACCACACTTTTACACTCATCATTTGCTACTGCTACTCTGTTCTTTATTTTACTCGTATTATTATCTATCCAGATGCCTTGACACTTTACCCTGCCTTTGTGTATATATCTACCTCTGTAAAAATTCCATTCCCTGTCAAACATACTGCCAATCATTGTTGCTATTTTCCACTGAGCAGCAAGCAATGGAAATGACAGAGACGAGGCTGATAAAAGATTGTCTTTAATGTTTGGCATTGTTAATGAATCCATACCACAGCAGTTATGGGAGTAGGCAAACCACTTTTACAACCAAACACTGTTTGATCATGCTAACACCATATGTACAAGAAAGCACATTGAAAAGTGTATAAAGTATTTATATTTGAAGATTTGAAGTCAACATTGCAGACACACCACAGTCTTCTTTAAACATTGATTATAGGTATTCATCAATTCTATCCATTTCTGGAGTACATGTATTTACACAAAACAACAATACAATTATTTTAGGGGGGTCTGCAATAATTCCCAAAAAATATTTCACAATACCGCTGTATGTACAGTAACAGAATTTACATTGAAAAATTCTATTGTACCTATATTTGATCTGAGTATCACACCTCTCAACATCAGCTTGCCCTCCCCCCACACCTGATATTCATCTTATTTAATCTATAGCTGTGCTGTTCCATACTAATTCCACTGCTAAACATACCCTGCATCCTTTCATGGTACATCAGTGAAAAACGTCAACACTGATGAACCTGCATACAAAAATAGATGTTGTCTGATCAGTGGAGAACCTGATTTACAAGAACACAAAACCAAGCATTTACCTGCAGAAAAGGACTGTGTGAAACAAAAAACTGTCGTTGGAACACTGACCTCCACTTTCCAACCCACTGGTGGTGAGTTACACGTTACAGCTAACTAACTGTCTGTTGTACCTTCATTCCCCAAGGAGATCAAACTCATGGTCCTGTCTGAGCTACTCATACTAATCTTCTATACACAAACATGTCCATATTGCAGATCAGGGTGAAGAGGAGATGCAGGCAGAACGTATTACTGTAGCACCACATCGTCAACCAAGGCAGGACGAAACAGATGTCACACGTTGATATTATCTGCTTTGTTCGGAGAGTGTTGAGAAAGTGACGAGAAAGGAGAACTGTCATTTTCACGAGTTTCTCAGAACCAGTCAAGTGAGTTGTCTGAGCGAGAGATTGATACTGCAATTCAGTGCACTTAAGGCAGGTGGGCGGAGGGAGGTGTGCAGAGGGTGTGGGGGTGATTAAAACAGGTAAGTTGTACTGGAAATCAGACAGAAGCAATGGCATTGCCATCAGTCCATTTACACACGGTCCATATTTAGTACTTGTTGGTTGACATTGGCCTGAAACATATAGAGGCAGAGAGAGGGTGTGATACTGGTTTTCTGAGTATAGTTAGTCCAATAGGTGATTGAGGTACTGTTAAGTCATTATTCTTCATTATTCTTCGTTACTTCTCATTTTACCGCATCTTAGTCTCCATCACCATCTACTTTCAGGGATCAATCCAGTCCTATTGGATCCAGCTCAACCTGTGCAACTGAAATTGGAACTCACTGTTGTTCCAGCACCTGACAATTTCACCCCTTCCTTGTACCCCTCCCAAGGATTGATCCGATCTGTCAGTCAGAGAACACTCATGCTCCTCTCATGAGATATTTCTATCTGGTACACAAAAGATTAGAAGACTGGAATAGATACATAACTTAAATATAAAAGCACATTAACAGAAAATAAGACCTGCCACTTGTGTAATACAAATAGCACATCTTGTTTAAATACATTCACATTGGTTTTCCATACGTACCGTATGGATGAATACTCCTAAACTGAGGTTTATATGTCCTTTGAGGTTTGGGTTGAGAAGAGCGACCCAGGTCAAATAACAGACTTGCTTTCAATGAGAACCAAGTATCAGAACAGAGTATGGGAGAATGCCATATGGCGAAGGACTAAACAGTGTTTTGTAAAAAAAAAAGAGAAAAATAAGAGCATGGAAAGTGTACTTGAAAACCCCATACATACTGTAGCAAAGCTATCAAATTAATAGGTTAGATATATGTAGCATTGAAAGCAGAAAAGACAACATCACTTTACTAAGAATATAACTTTCTGTAGTTGCCTTTTGTTGTGGAAAAGGGGGGGGTCCTTTCGGAGTTTGTATCGTTTGATCATGTTGATCGAGATCGTCATGTTTCACAAAACGGCTGTATATTGTTCTCAAATGAAAATAAACTAAACATGCTCACATACTAGTTGTAGAAGAGTGTACAATCAATATTAATTTAAACAAAGTCATTATTATCGGTCACATTGTCCAACAGATAATATTTCCCTTATTAATTCCTATGAGGCTGCTTCCTCCATTCAGAATCAGACCGTCTGAATACAGTGAGAAGATTGAGGGCGTATCTCAATAGTCTAAAGTGGATTCCTCTCCTTGTTCCCTCCCCTTTACCTGCACTGATATGAAAACATGGGATGGATGAAAGCAATATGGTCAATGATTACAATGTATTTGCATGATTCCACAGCCCATGATCTTTCACATCAATGGAGCTGAAGGAAAGGAGACAGGGGGGAGGGAGTCACTTTAGACTATTTAGATGCACCGAGGTGACTGAAATCTCCAAGAGGCCCAGCACTTTAGTACTATACTATAATAGACTATTGAGATGAAGCCAAAGATGGTCTCCTCATGGTGTCTCCTCGTGTTCCTCGCTGATGCACTGCTCCCATGCAGCCTTGGCTTGCTCCTCTCTGTGGCTATGGGGGGAGTGGAAGATCCTCCGAGGCAGGGGGATGGGCTGGGGCAACAGAGAGCTCAGGTCCTCCTCAGGGATGCACCCCTCCCTCAGGTAGGGCTTGGGGGGCACAGCCGGGGGTTGGGGGCGCCGGTAAGGAATGCGGTGGGGGCCGTGGAGTGGTATCTGGTGGTGGGTGGGCCCATGGGAGTGAGGGTGGGGGTGACCGTCGAGGCCGGCCGGTTGGGGGTGAGACTGGGAGTGGGAGTGAGGGTGGGGGTGACCGTCGAGGCCGGCTGTTTGGGAATGAGACTGGGGGTGGGAGTGAGGGTGGAGGTGTGAGACAGGGTTGCGGTAGTGGAAGGGTCGGACCTGGTCGAGGGACTCTGCTTCTGGCCCGCTGTAGTGGATGTGGAGGTAAGGAGAGTCCAGGTACTCTTCAGGGGTCCACAGGTGGCTGGGGACGGGCTCCATGGCATCATTTCGCACAGGGGGATCAGGGTACTGGCCCACAAAGTTACTCTCACTCAGAGAGGAGACGCCACTGCTGGCACTGCCCGAGAGGGTGGAGTTACTGCCCCCCAGGGCTGACTGAGGACTGGTAGGGGAGCCTGGTATGGGGTGGAGAGGAGACTAGATAAAGAGAGAGAGGAAGATAAGAAATGAGTTGACATCTGTTGACCAAGTTAAGAGGATAGCATTATTTACTGCTGCAGTATGCATGACTGTCTTTAACCTTTCTGAGAGAGCGAATGGGCAGTGCTGGGGGTGGGTCACTGTTCTGGTGGTGGAACGCATCAAAGTGCATCAGGAAGTGACCTAGAGAGAGGAAGTAAAAACATTCATATCAGAATAAACTTCCCATGTACTTTACAAAACCTTCTATTTAGTGTACATGACAGCTAAGGGACTCTTACCCATAAATAAGGTGTATATTATGACATGATTGTTCTTACCTGGTGGGAAGGACCTGGGCGGGACGGGGGGCATGATAACACCCCCTGTAGGTCCCTGGATGTAGGGCACTGTCTCCCTACCCTCCCCATCTAGACTCCAGCTGCTGGGGGCACTAGGGAACACTGTGGGAACACCAGAAAACCACATGTTCACTACAGAGCTAGGAAATCCTCCTATTGTATGTGTAGTTGTGTCCTACTTAGCTCAACACTAGAGAAAAGCATCATTAACCAATTTTACCACGCAGATTCAGTATACTTGCCTTTCTCTGGCAAGCCCATGTGAGGATCAATGCATGGCTTACAGGGGCTCACTTGTTGGAGTAAGGCACGCTGCAGATTGTTGCTCTGCAAACAGAGAGACAACACAGGCTAAAAATAAGGGTGAAGTATAAGAACAAACAGTATGCTCTGTAGTCTCAGTACCAGTATATTTCTGCTTCGGGCCAATTTGCTGTTCCAAAGCTTCAGTGAACTAACTGTCTTCTTAAATAACTAATGCAGCAATGTCGTCAGTCCATTTGGCAGCAATGTCGTCAGTCCATTTGGCAGCATTGTCGTCAGTCCATTTGGCAGCAATGTCGTCAGTCCATTTGGCAGCAATGTCGTCAGTCCATTTGGCAGCAATGTCGTCAGTCCATTTGGCAGAAATGTCGTCAGTCCATTTGGCAGCAATTGAATGGTTTGGCCTGTAATGTCAGTACCTGTCCGTTGTCAGTCATGCTGTAGTACATGGTGTTGTTAGTTCTCTGGTGAGGGGGCAGCAGAATCATCACCTCCCGGTTGTGTTTGGTTTTATCCGGTAGGGACGGAGAGCCTGGGGGAGGGAGGGAGGGGGATAGGATGGGCCTGCTGTAGACTGTATGGACACCAGAGACCCACTGATAAACACTGGATATACACTGACTGACAGTTATAGTCACAACTGTGAATTAGCATGTTTCCTAAATAAAACATTTACTTTCTGGTGCAGGAGTCACTCACCTCTAGCGCTGGAAGGGGCGGAGTTGATTATCTGGGAAGAGGTGGAGCGAATGGAGCTCAGACTGGAGGAGGAAGGGCTTGGCTGGAAAATAAAACATCTGTTCACACACGTATCGTCAAAATGTACAAATCTTGTGTGTGTGTATGCGTGCATGTTAAACCCACCTGCATGTGTGCCGTATCCTCAGGGGGCTCTCCCATCAGGCCATCTGTCAGGATGACCAGGTTTCCTCCCGCCTCGCTGGAGGTGTGAGAAGAGAGGGAGGAGGAGGACTGGCGTATAGAACCTTGCAGGTTCATAGGGCTAAAATAGAGGGAGAGAGAAAATCATGTTTTAAAAGGTGGTCACATTGAGATTACTGTAACATCTCTTTCTCAAGTGAAACCTGTGTGAAACTGACCTGTGTCTGTGTATCAGACGAACGCTCTCTGGGCTCATGTGGCTGTGAGTGGTCAGGATGCCTCTGGGAGAGTTGACCCCTGTGTAGGCCGCTGGCAACCCCTGTTGGGCCACATATAAAGACTGCTCTGAATATTTACACTGACTGCACGCGCACGCGCACACACACACAAACAGAAGAGCATGTGGAACCACTTACCTGGTGTAAACCAGCCCTCATCATGTGGAACTGATCTATCAGCTTTTTGTGCAGAGGACGCATTTCTGGGTGCACCAACTTCTCGTGGACAGCCAGCCCCACTCCAAGGATGTGAACCTGTGACAATGAAACAACATGTAGGAAAGAGAGAACATATGGTGTATCTGTCCTCTATACCCATGTACACTGTATGGACCATTGACCAGTGGGCAGTGAGGAGTTAAGAGTTGTGTCTGACCTGTTCCTGCATCAGGTCATTTAGCTGAGCTATCCTCTCTGTGTCCTCTGGTTGACTGTTGATGTACTCCTTATCAAAGAATGCCTGTGGAGGATGAACATGGGATATGAATGAGTTACAAGGCATACTCCAAGTCGATATTCACATAATAATAATAATAATAATAATAATATGCCCACACATTGGGGAAACAAACATTCTTTCCTATTGGTATTGTAAAAGAGCCAACTTGGTCGTAGATTTTTTGTTTTACAGAAAGAACAAAACATGCCGAAAAGCTGCTGTGTTGTTCAATGTACATGAAGCCAGGTCAAAAATCTCAACCAATGGTTCGAATGCTCCCACATAGGGAAGTAGAGCCTGCAAGAAGAGCCCTGTGGCTTCAAGCTATTCGGTGTGGGAAATGGAGGGACGCTGTGTCCATCTACGTGTGTGGAAAACATTTAACTTGTTTAGTACAGTCCGTTTGTAACTCCACTAACTTTAGTATGCTATAAATACTGCATCCAAAATAACACCTTTTTTTACTGCAGTAATTTTGCAGTGTAACTACAGTTAGAGTTTAGTATAACTGCACTTCACTGCAGTTATTCTGCACTTATTGCATCCAAAATACTACAGTCGACTGCAGTAACTGCACTTTTACTGCAGTTTCAAAACCTGCCTGGTTTCCCCACAGGCGGGCAGGGTCGCAACGTTCTATCGAATACCAACTGGGTCCTTAGCAGATAACACTGAATGTTCCCTCCATCCCTCCCTCCATCCCTCTCTGTCAGTACCTCCTGGTATCTGGCGATGCCCCCGTTGACTGCAGCATCTATGACCCCGTTGAGCAGCATGCTGAGGGGGTTGATGTTGCCATGGTGCTGCCGGTGCTGGTACTGGCTGATCAGAGTCCGCAGCTCCTGGGTCTTATTCTCCACCACGTAGATGGCATTCTCCAGAGGGCTCACCTCCACCTGCACACACACACATAGATTTGAATCCATAATGACAGAGAGAGAGGCAAACACAAATGATGCACCCGCTTGCATCATCTCCCTAAGGAGTCTGATGTCACAGTTTGAGAAGACAGTATGAGACGACAGTATGAGACGACAGCGTGAGACGACAGCGTGAGACGACAGCCTATGGGATGACAGCATGAGATGACAGCATGAGACGACAGTATGAGATAACAGAAGCCAATGAGATGTCAGTATGAGACGACAGTATGAGACGACAGTAGCCTATGAGACGACAGTATGAGATGTAAGTATGAGACGACAGGCTTTAGATGACAGAAGCCAATGAGATGACAGTATGAGACAACAGAAGTCTATGAGATGACAGAATGAGACGACAATTTGAGATGATAGTATGAGATGACAGTAGGAGATGACAGTTTGAAACGAACGTATGAGACAGCACTATGAGATGACAGTATGAGACAGCAGTATGAGATGACAGTATGAGACGACAGTATGAGATGACGTTTGAGACGACAGTATGATGACGATAGTATGAGAAGACAGTTTGAGACAACAGTATGAGAAGACAGTATGAGACAACAGTATGAGATGACCGTTTGAGACGACAGTATGATGACGACAATTTGAGACGATAGTATAAGACAACAGTATGAGAAGACAGTATGAGATGACAGTATGAGACGACGTTTAAGACGTTAGTATGAGACGACAGTTTCAGATGATAGTATGAGACGACAGTTTGAGACAACAGTATGAGAAGACAGTATGAGAAGACAGTATGAGACGACAGTATGAGATGACAGTATGAGAAGACAGTATGAGATGACAGTATGAGACGACGTTTAAGACGTTAGTATGAGACGACAGTTTCAGATGATAGTATGAGACGACAGTTTGAGACAACAGTATGAGAAGACAGTATGAGAAGACAGTATGAGACGACAGTATGAGATGACAGTATGAGAAGACAGTATGAGAAGACAGTATGAGATGACAGTATGAGACGACGTTTGAGACATTAGTATGAGACAACAGTTTGAGATGACAGTATTAGATGACAGAATGAGATGACAGTATGAGACGACGTTTGAAACGTTAGTATGAGACGACAGTTTCAGATGATAGTATGAGAAGACAGTATGAGACGACAGTATGAGATGACAGTATGATATGACAGTATGAGACGACAGTATGAGACGACAGTATGAGAAGACAGTATGATATGACAGTATGAGAAGACAGTATGAGATGACAGTATGAGACGACGTTTGAAACGTTAGTATGAGACGACAGTTTCAGATGATAGTATGAGACAACAGTTTGAGACAACAGTATGATATGACAGTATGAGAAGACAGTATGAGATGACAGTATGAGACGACGTTTGAAACGTTAGTATGAGACGACAGTTTGAGATGACAGTTTGAGATGACAGTTTGAGACAACAGTTTGAGATGACAGTTTGAGACAACAGTATGAGATGACAGTTTGAGATGACAGTATGAGAAGACAGTATGAGACGACAGTATGAGATGACAGTATGAGACGACGTTTAAGACGTTAGTATGAGACGACAGTTTGAGATGACAGTTTGAGATGACAGTTTGAGATGACAGTTTGAGACAACAGTTTGAGATGACAGTTTGAGACAACAGTATGAGATGACAGTTTGAGATGACAGTATGAGACAACAGTATGAGAAGACAGTATGAGAAGACAGTATGAGACGACAGTATGAGATGACAGTTTGAGACGACAGTTTGAGACAACAGTTTGAGATGACAGTATGAGAAGACAGTATGAGACGACAGTATGAGAAGACAGTATGAGACGACAGTATGAGACGACAGTATGAGATAACAGAAGCCAATGAGATGTCAGTATGAGACGACAGTATGAGACGACAGTAGCCTATGAGACGACAGAATGAGATGAAAGTATGAGACGACAGTATGAGATGACAGAAGCCAATGAGATGTCAGTATGAGACAACAGTATGAGACGACAGTAGCCTATGAGACGACAGTATGAGATGACAGTTTGAGATGACAGTATGAGACAACAGTTTGAGATGACAGTATGAGAAGACAGTATGAGATGACAGTATGAGATGACAGTATGAGAAGACAGTATGAGAAGACAGTATGAGATGACAGTTTGAGATGACAGTATGAGACGACAGTATGAGATGACAGTAGGAGATGACAGTATGAGACGACAGTATGAGATGACAGTATGAGACGACAGTATGAGATGACAGTTTGAGATGACAGTATGAGACAACAGTTTGAGATGACAGTATGAGAAGACAGTATGAGACGACAGTATGAGAAGACAGTATGAGATGACAGTATGAGAAGACAGTATGAGAAGACAGTATGAGACGACAGTATGAGATGACAGTTTGAGATGACAGTTTGAGATGACAGTATGAGACGACAGTTTGAGACAACAGTATGAGAAGACAGTATGAGACGACATCATGAGATGACAGCATGAGATGACAATAGCCTATAAGACGACAGTATGGGATGACAGTGCTCCTCACCAGTTCTCTCCTCTCCACCTCAGCCCAGCGGGAGATTCCAGGGAGGGGACGAGACAGAATCAGGGTGGTTCTCTCAATCCACAGGCTCTGAAAACACACACATAAAACACTGAATCACCTTCTGTATAGTATATAGACAATATAATTACCTTCCATTGTCATTCATTCTATTTAGAAATACAAAGCAACAACTTGGACATAAAAGACACACACACATACTCTGAACTCATTCTCCCTGTCCTTGGGTCCCTTGTGGAAGGGTCTGTCGTAGTGAAAGCGAGTGACATTGTTGATGCGGTAGAAGCTCTTGATCCTCTCTGGGACACGCTCCAGCTGAGGCACATCAGTAATGTCTGACACTGGGGTCACCGCATAGATCTGCAGGTCTGAGGCCACGTGTTAAGGTAAACATAGCCAAATAGGCTGACAGTTGAGTTGACACACACACACACACACTGACCATGGTTAGGTTAGGATACACTGAGCATCACTCTGTAGGAGGGCGTCATCTGGTTGGTTGGGGTGCTGCATGGCAATGGCCTGTGGGAATTCTCCCAGCATCCTTTGCTGGAAATCCTCAAGTCGTTCATAGTCATAACCCCGGCACACAAATTCCTTATTCTGGAGAGAAGAGTTGTCATCCAATTGATAGGTACAAAAAAATAGCAATTAGATAAAAGATCCTGTGTGTGTGCGCGCGTGTGTGTGTGTGTGTGTGTGTGTCCACACAAGGTCAAATTTTATTCTAGGGGGTTTAGGGTTAGAATTAGGTTTAGTGTTAGTTTTAGGATTAGGAGCTAGGGTTAGGTTTAGGGTTAAGGTTAGGTTTTGGGGTTAAGGTTAGGGTTAGAGTTAGGGTTAGGGGGTAGGAAAAATAGGATTTTGAATGGGACTGAATTGTGTGTCCCCACAAGGTTAGTTAAACAAGACAGTGTGCGTGTGCATGTGTGCGTGTGTGTGTGTGTGTGTGTGTGTGTGTTCATCTCACCCTAAGGAAAAAAGGAAACTTCCTGCCATAGAAGCCCATCCTGAAGAACTCTGGTTCAATCCTCTGCTGTTCTATGATGTTGTCATAGTACGCAGCTTCCATTTTCTATAAAGACAAAAATACTTGATTCAACCCTCAGAGAGTCTTGATCTTTCTCAGCAACACACATCAACGAGGTTCCCTTGATGACAAAGTGGTCATAATGTTTTTGATATTTTGTGTATTGTGTATTGTGTATTGTGTATTGCAATGTAAATATATTTCCACAATGTGAGGACAATAAACTATTTATATTATATTCCATTCCTTTCTATTTACTTTCCATCTTTGTGATGATGAGTAGTGACTGGGGGATAAAGTAATGGCTCTGATGCAAATCATTTTTTAAAGAGACAGGGATAACACAGAGAGACAAGGGGAGAAAGAGAGAAAGAAAGAGAGGGCCAGAGAGAGAGAGAGAGAGCCAGAGACAGACACAGAGAGAGACAGAGACATAGAGAGACAGAGAGAGAGAGACTCAGACAGACAGACAGACAGACAGACAGACAGACAGACAGACAGACAGACAGACAGACAGACAGACAGACAGACAGACAGACTCACCCTTATCCAGCTCAGACTCTGGTAATCATATAAGGTTTCATACTGGAAAGCCAGTTCCCGACAGAGTGATATTCCATATTCCCAACACTGGAAAGAGACAGAGACAGAGCTCTCACTCATATGGAATCTCTCATTATAGGTATATCATGTCTATGGAATATCATTCTCAGGAGGATTTGAAGGGAAATCATGACACATGCAGAAGTGCTTAGACTTGAGATGTACATCCATTTGGAACTTTATCAAATAAAATGATGGTTTAATTTGGGCCAAATTAAAAGATCTCACATTTGAATAATACCTAAAGTGGCTAGACAAAGCCTTGCACTTCCTTTGTTGAATTACTTATTTTTACTTGTTTTAGATTGACTTTTTTTTTGCTTGACTTAACTTAGCTTGACTTAACTTAGCTTGACTTATTTTAGCTTGACTTGCCTTTCCCTTGTTGAAATAGTGGAGGACTTTGCGACTGAGGCCCTCCTTGCGTTGCCACTCGCTCTGTGTGGGGTAGTGGAGGAACTCTCTGAGGGGGCGGTCCTCCCAGTGCAGCAGTTCCCAGTACAGAAGCAGGGTGAACGCTGCCTCTGTTGGTAGGGAGGACACAAAGGTCATCACAATTCACCACATTGACCTTACGTAGTAATCCTGACTGTCACAGGGTTCCAATACTATACCGTGTGAGCAGGTTGACCAGTGTGTTACCTGTGTAGTCCTCTGCCTGCAGGTGCAGATCACACAGCTTGTGGATGTAGCGGATGTACATCTCCTCCTTGTTCATCTCAGACTTGTAGAAATTCTGGGGAGGACAGCCAAATGTTATCAGGAAGCAAGATTACTACAGCAACCAAAAACCAAAGTACATTTGCAGTTGTCTCAACACATCTCTGGCATAACTGGTATATAAGTTATAAAGTATAATAAATCATACGATGTCTCACCATGAGGTTGGAAGAGCCACCAATTTTCTTGTTCTCCATTTCATCTCCTTTCATACACTCCCTAAAAGTAGAGCAGGGTTTTGATGTCTCTCCAATCTCTACAGTACATCCATGTATGTAGTCAATGTTATGATATTAACATGTTGCTTGTAATGAGTAATCCAATCTACCTGTAATCTAGCAGCCGCTCCATCAGTCTCGTGACGGAGGTGACAAATGAGATGCCCGTCTCTCTCCACGTCTCCTGCTCAATTTTCTCAAGTAGGCTACAGACAAACAAGCTCTATGTTACACGTGCACATTAAGGACAGTAAACCATAAATACTTATTTATTTGAGGATCAGGATAGTGGTAGAGCTAAAAGCTTGGGCTGTGGGGAAACGGATATCTTACCTGGGGTAAGGCCCAAACAACTGGGTCCTGAAAGACGCAGCAGAAAAAGACAACAAGTCAGGAGCATACAAAAGAACATTAAAGATGTAGGATCTTAATTTGATCACTCTTTTGTTTTGGAGAATTTTCCTGCACAGAAGGAAATGCAAACTTTGTGTATTCAATGTTTAAAAAGGTTTCTAAATGTTGTAATTTCCACTTTGAAATCTCAGACCTGATTTGCCCTAACGAAAAAGTATCAATCCTTACAAAAATGCCATTAATTATAATACACTGTTGCTGCAAGATAATTTTCCTGCTGTAGCAAACTGACTCAACTGAAGATCCTACATCTGTACTACAGCACACTGACTCAGGTCACATTGTTTATGAATAGAAGACTGAGGTTGTTGGTTCTTACAGCAGACCAAAAAGCTCTCTGTGATTGCCATCCCCTTTCCCATCTGACACCATACTCTCCAGCTTGTCCATCAACTCTGCTTCCACCTACAGACAGACAGACAGACAGGCAGACAGACAGACACAGACAGACAGACAGACAGACAGACAGACAGACAGACAGACAGACAGACAGACAGACAGACAGACAGACAGACAGACAGACAGACAGACAGACAGACAGAGAAATAGGTTAGTGCATAAGGAACCAACCATCCCACTTCTACAGTAGCACTAAAATCATAGATCCATAACATAGATATGATATTGGGTTATAACATGAAGTTAAACAAGGCCAACAGAGGATGAGCGGTGGCACACAGCAGGGGACAGACAGCACTGACCAGTTTGAAGTTCCCGTTCTGCCTCTGCTCCCAGTCCATCATGTCATGGAAGATGGGAATCATGATATTCCGGACCTCGCTCTGAGGCACGAGCGTCACTCCCAGGAATGGACCCATCATTCCAGGGATAAAGTGGGGCTTATTCTCACCTGGAGCACGCAGAGAGGGCACAACACAGATGTTATAGAAACACACATGACATTACCCATGAAGGCTAGAATGACAACAAAGCATCTGAATGTCATTTTATCTCACCAAGCTTCTGCCACATGCTGAAGAGCTCATAGGCCATCATCACTCTCATGTCTCCATACCTACAGAGGAAGGACGAGGGGGGTGGGGGGGGGGGGGGGGGGGGGGGGGGTAATGTAGAAAACGTAGAACTACTGACCACACACACAGATAAATACACACACACACACGTGATGGAGAGGTTCTTACTTGTCCAGGACTTTCTTCCTCTTGGCCTGTGTGAGGGGCTCCAGCTGCAGACTGGGCTGGTTGATGTACAGGACCGTCAGGCTGAAGAAAGAGTTCCACACCTGAGAAAGAACATCAGACACGTGTTCAAATTCCCTTTAACGGCAAAGACCTATCCATCTGTTATCTATCTATCCATGTAGGCCTACGTCTTAGCAATGTTGTCACTTTATACATTTCACCATCCGGTTATGCATTTCAATAGTTTCTCTGCAGTCATAAATCCAGGTTGAACCAACTCAGACACATAAGACTGGAGACAGGTGCAACACAGAATGACAGCATAATGTTGTTAGGAAACCATGGAGAGAAAAACAGAGTCCTTTGTGAACAGAGAAAGACAAGGAGAGAACAGCAGGTTCTGGGTCGACTTCTCCGGGATATTTATCAGGCTCTATTGTTTACTGCTGTTGTTCAACATGACACGTCTCGTTTCTCTACAGAGGCACGCACCTTGAAGTCAAAATCCGCCTCAGAGAAGTTCTTGTGTAACGCTGGGGACAGGTACTGTGTTGTCACCACAATGACACTGCAGAAGAAGTCACAGCAAAACGTTAGGATAAAAAAGACGCAACGTCTACACAAATGTCACGTGCTATCAGCGTAAGGACTTTCATCTCATAGCTGCATATTTTCCCTTATCTCCTATAGGAGGCCATATGAAGGCAGTGTTACAGCTAATGCGAGTCAGACTTACTGACTGGTCAGAAGCCTCATGACACTCCAGTCTCGGGGGAAGATGGTGAGCTTCATCAGGTTCCGGAACACACAGAAGATCTTCAACAGGAACTCCTGGAAGTCAATGGAGGTAGTGAGTATTGTGTACATTATCATCTACATATTATACCTCAGCCCCAGGTTCCTAAATCAGACTGAGACTGTAGCTCTCACCTTGAGTTCCTCTTTGCTGTGGAAGTTGTTGAGCAGGTGGTGGAAGTGGACCTCTGTCATCTGTCTAAGTAGAGACAGCAGAGTGGACACATACTCCCCCTGGACAGGCAGAAACACTTCCATATCAGTGAGGTTCCATGCATTACAAAACATTATCTTTTTCATGTAGTGTAGGAGAGGAGAGTCTCTGACCGTGATCTCAGCCGTGCACTGGGGACAGCGCTGCCCCCTAGCTGTCTCCAGAGACTGAGACTTGGACATGATGGACAACAGAGTCTGGAGCAGAACATCCAACAGGCTCTCCACCATCATCTCTACCTCCTCCTGAACAGAAGACTCCTAGGAAGAGGGGGAGAGAGAAACGATGGGGAGAGGTGAGGAAATAGGAAGGATAGAGTGGGAGGGGCAGAGAGAGAGATAGAGAGAAGTAGAGAAGAGGAGGAAAGAGAGAGGGAGATCGAGGGAGAAGGAATTTAATGAATAATTCATTAATTTGTATAAGCCGCTCGACAGACCAATTAAAATATTAATTCAGCACTCAACGTAAAGTGGCCTACAAAATAATGTCTTGACAATAATGTCTGAACAATGACATGGTATTATAATTGCCTTAACCAGCCTTGGCAGTGTATAAAGTTTTACCAACTAGTCTGTCATCCCATCTTTAATTCCATTTGATACAAGAAATGTGAAAAGAATGTTTAGCTGGGATACTATAGATACACTACTGTAGGTGGTCTAGTAACCAGTTATGGTACCAGCTTTTGTTACAGAGAAGTAGCCCCTAACCACTGATACAGGGTCAGATATAATTTCATCCTCCTAATGATGATGATTAGGACAACTTCAACTCCAATCTCTTCTACTGCAGTAGATTCAGTGGTGATGTGATGTACCATAGCACTGGTATTGATGATGGAGAAAATGCTAGTGAGGATTCCTGAGCAGATCAGCAGCTCCCTCTGCTGGCGCAGGTGCAGGTGGATGTGATGCAGGACCACCGGCAGCAAAATACTACGAGACTCTGAGAGGGGGAGAGAGAGGAAGAGGGGAAGAGAATGGGAGGGATACGGAGAGAGAGGAAGAAGGGGAGAGAGTGAAGGATCAATTGTAGAAAGATTTTAACCAGCTTTAGCCTTTGCCTTTTAGATTCTTTGTCCTGACAAAGAACCAGTTACAGGTAAAACAATCTATTACATTTCCACTTTAGGAGCATCTAACAGTGTTCACAGTTTCATTTGGTGTTAGTAAAGCTGTCCTGTAGTCTTCAGTCTTACCAGGGAAGAAGAAGAGCCTGCTCTCGACGGTGCGGGCGATAGACTGCAGTTTGACCACGTCCATAGACTGACCGATGTCCACCGTACTGGGCATGCTCCCCAGCGTGCCCCGGACATACTCAGCCACCTCCTGCACTGTGAACATCTGCAGCAGCTCGTCAAAGATGTCTGGGAAACTGTTCAATAACGCCGCCTGACAGGGTCAAGGAGAAGAGACAAGAAAGGAGGGAGAGAAAAGGAGAACAGACAGACAGACAGAGGGAGACAAAGAGGCAAAGAGAGAAGAGCAGAGAGACAGGGAGAAGCAGGTCTAGATCACTTGTAAATGACACTATGCCATAAGGGAGTTTTAGGACTGTAACATCCATACAGGGATACATACGTCTTAAAAGGACCATAAGAAGAACGTAAACCAAAACAGGGCAGGGTAACACATATCTTATCGAGGGAGGTTGACAGCTGACAGAGAGCAACTGCTGCACTGGGTGTCCAACACAATGTTGCGCTGTGACTAACTGAGACGAGGGAGACTTGGAGCATGTCTACCATAGAAAAGCATGCAGTTGATCACAACAGTAAAAAGAGGGATCAGAATAAAAATAAAATGATACAAAGTATATCAGCGGAGGCTGGTGGGAGAAGCTGTAGGAGGACAGGCTCATTGTAATGGCTGAAATGGAATTGATGGAACAGAGTCAAACATGTGGTTTCCATGTGTCACGACTCCTCCTCTGCATTGCAGGGGCGGTTCCTCCTGCAGGCAGAGGAGGGTCATTAGTGATTGGAGTCACTTGGGATCAGAGTATTTAAACTGTCACTAATCACCTCTCTCTCTCTGCTAATAGTTTTGTTTACAATAAAGATTTTTTTTTAATTGGCCTATACCTGTTGTTCGCGTACCTGTGACATGTGGGGGCTCGTCTGTAAGTTAAAGTTAATTGTACTTTAGTCTTTAGTATTTTAGTTTACTTTAACATTTTGTTATAGTTAAGGTTTTGTCTATTTGTTTATTTGTAATTTGGCTTATTCGATTATTGTTTTGTAGTTTAGTTCAGATTGCCAATTTTTTTGTTGGAGGGGATGTTTTGGTTGGGCCAATATTGGAGAGAGCATTGAGAGCCATGTGTTCTTTTGGTTCAGTTAGCTTGGGAGCTAAATTTGGTTAGCAATTCACTCTGGGTTTTTCTGGGTTTTGTTCAGGTGGGAGTCCTCTCATGTTCAGGCTTATCAGCGAGTGTCAATAGGAGGCTCGTGGTGTTTTTGTTTTAGGTGGCAGTGAACGTGGGTAGAGCATCCCTTTCCCTTTTCCCCTACATTGGCTCGGGAGCACCTCTGTGGTTATGGGGGGGGGGGGGGGGGGCAGTGAACGTGGGTAGAGCATCCCTTTCCCTTTTCCCCTACACCGGCTCGGGAGCACCTCCGTGGTTATGGGACGGGGGGGGGGGGGGGGGGCAGTGAACGTGGGAAAGGGATGCTCTACCCTTTTCCCCTACATCGGCTGGGGAGCACCTCCGTGGTTATGGGGGGGGGGGGGTTGTTTTTGGTTTTGGAGGATAGTGGGGTGTGGCTCCTGTCCTTGAACCCAGACTGACAGCAACTGAGTTGTGTTTTTTTTGGAGCATTTGTAAGAGTTGTATTGGTTGAGGAAAATGTCGTCCATTTTGAGTAGTTTTGTTCAAGCTCCTTCAGAGGTAGTCTTAGAGTTGTGTACTAAGGAGCAGTTCATTGAAATTGCTGAACATTATCAGATTGAGATTGTTGCTAAAAAAAAATTGACTGTTAAAACTAGATTAAAGCAGGGTCTTGGAGAAATGGGTGTTTTTTGGGGTCAGTCTGCTAGTAGTGGGGGTGCAGGTTTTCAGTCTAGCCCTTCATCTTTTGAGCAGCAAAGGGAGCTGTTGCAAATGCAGTTAGAGAGCATTTCTCAATCGCTCTAATAGACCAGAAGGACTACCACAGTTTGATGTTTCACAGAATCTTCGTTTGTTGCCTACATTTGAGTCAGATCCAGACACATACTTTGCTTTATTTGAGCATATTGTGGAAGCTAGAGCTTGGTCAGATTTGGACATGACTATGTTGTTGCAATGTGTACTTACAGGTAAAGCACGTGAGGCTTTTACAGCACTGAGTGTAGCTGACAGTAAAGTTTTTGCTAAAGTTAAATCAGCAGTTCTGAAGGTCTATGAGCTTGTGCCAGAGGCATATTGTCAATGTTTTCGTTACAGGAAAAAGTTAGATTCACAAACCTATTCTGAGTTTGTTCATGATTTGACTTCTGCATTTAATTGTTGGTGTACAGCTTCTGAAGTTACTACTTTTGAGGGTCTGTCTAATTTGATTGTTAAAACAGTTCAAAACTTCTGTGTCTGACCAGGTTGCTACATACATGAATGAACGTAAAGTTAAGTCTCCAAGTGATGCAGCAATCCTTGCAGATGAGTACAGGCTAACACATAAAAGCCATTTTGAGTCAAACAGTGACATGTACCATAAAAATAACTTACTCCTAGGAATAGTAGGTCACCTTTTTCTGGGGCTTCTTTCCAAAGACATCAGCAGAAGTTTGGGTCCGGAGGACTTAAAGCACCGGTTAATGCTAATACCTGTCGCTACTGTTTAGTTGAAGGACATTGGAAGAAAGATTGTCCTCTGCTTAAATCAAAAAAAGTCAGGTCATCACCTGCTGTGATGACAGCTCCTGTTACAGCCTCTGACCACCAGGGTGAGCTTTTTCAGCCACTCGTTGAGTTTGATTCTGTCTTCCCACTGATTTTTCAGCCTTTATTTCAGATGGTGTAGTGTCCCTGGTAGATGGCAACCAAAATGTTTCAATCAAGATCTGAAGAGACACTGGAGCTTTAGATTATTTTATTCTGGAATCTGTTTTGCCGTTCTCTAAAGAGTCTGATACTGGCAGTTGTGTAATGGTATGTGGTATGGGTTTAGTTCCATTCTCTTGTCCTTTACATGAAGTTACCTTAAAATATGGTCTGGTAGAGGGTGATGTAGATGTTGGGGTTAGACCCCAGTTGCCAGTAGAGGGAGTCCACATGATTTTGGGGAATGACTTGGCAGGTAGTAAGGTGTGGGCAGATGGCAAACTAAACATCTGTAAGAAGCAACCTTCAGGGTCACCTGCAAGGGAATCTCAGGATCAAAACTGTATGTCTCCTGAGGTATTTCCAGTTTGTGCGGTTACCCGCACGGCCTCTCGTAAGGAGATTGAGAGTAAGCCAGAAAGTCTTGAGTTGCCGGTCAAACTCCAGACAGAACAGATGACTAGTTCTAGAGAATCATTGATGGCTGAGCAAAAGGCTGATACTAACTTGGCTGATCTGTTTGATAAAGTTGTTCCTGATTCAGTGGTGAGGAATAGTGCTCAGTGTTATTTTCTTCTGGATGGGCTGTTGGTCAGGAAATGGGTTCCACACTATGATCAGGGTCTAGGAGAACCAGTCTTTCAAATAGTTGTACCTACTACTTTGCGAAATAAAGTGTTGCAAACTTCACATGGTGATGTGGCAGGTCATATGGGTGTTCGTAAAACGTATGATCGCATACTTCGTTATTTTTTTCTGGCCACGTTTAAAGCGGGATGTATTGCAGTTTATTAAAACTTGTGATACGTGTCAGCGCACAAGCAAGCCAAACCAGGTTGTAAAGCCAGCACCTTTGTATCCAATACCAGCCATAGGGCAACCTTTTGAGCATCTTATTATCGATTGTGTTGGGCCTTTACCAAGGTCCAAGTCAGGTCATAGCTACGTATTAACTGTTATGTGTCAAGCAACCAGATATCAGGCAGCTTTTTCCTTGCGTACCATAAATTCAAAATCAGTAGTTGAAGCGTTAACTCATTATATTTCAACATTTGGGATTCCAAAAATCATCCAGTCAGATCTGGGGTCTAACTTTACCTCCCATTTATTTTCTCAGGTTCTCAAACCGCTTAAAGTTAAACACAAGTCTACTGCGTTCCATGCCCAGAGCCAGGGAGCATTGGAACGTTTTCATCAAACTTTAAAATCCTTGTTTCGTGCATACTGTACAGAACTGTCTGCAGATTGGGAGGAGGGTTTACCTTGGCTGTTACTAGCTGCTCGTGAAGTAGTGCAGGAAAGCACAGGGTTTAGCCCAAATGACTTAGTGTTTGGTCATAAGGTGCGTGGGCCTTTAGCAGTGTTGCAGGATGGTTGTTTGCCTGAGGAACCACCTCAGAACCTTATTGACCATGTAAATGGTTTTAGGTTGAAGTTGTATAGGGCTGGTGAACTGGCGAAAGAAACTAAAATCTTCTCCATGGAAAATGAAACTGAAATATGACGGACAGGCTGAGCTGCGTGAGTTTAGTCCCGGTGATCGTGTACTTGCTCTTCTGCCTCTTGTAAGTTCACCTTTTCAGGCCAAATATTGTGGTCCTTTTCATTGTGTTGCGTAAAGTGTCAGTTCAAATCTATCTTATTGAAACCCCTGGTCATAGGAAGTCCTCTAAATTATGGCATGTGAACCTGTTAAAATGTTATCACTCCCATGATCTAAGCAAAGTAGAAGGCACTCCAGCAGTGAGGTCAGTGTTGACTGCTGCTCCAGTCACTGCATCTTGTGGCTTTCATTTGATGGAGCGGATGAGAAGAGGAGGACGTTAGGGTTTCAGATGAGGTCTTACAAGGTTGGTTGAAAAACTCCCAGACTTTGCAAACCTTGGTTTTGGTAGATCATTTAGACTCTGAGAAACCTGATGAATTGGTAGCTTTTATTAGAAACTACCCTGTTTTGTTTTCTGACACTCCATCGCAAACCCACTTATTTGTCTGAGGTCCATGCAAAATCCCAACCAGCGCCTGATGCGTTTGGCTTTGTTCTTGCAACCATTCAACCTTGATATTAGACACATTAGTGGTAAGGATATTATCATTGCTGATTCTCTGTCCCATGCTCCTTTTAACCTAGTTTGTATATTCTATCTGACCCCTACAGGCTGTCTGCGCCTCTTTCCTCTTAAATTGCCCCCCAGGTACCAGGGCTGCCGAGTTTGAGAGGTGGACAGTCA
The DNA here is from genome assembly GCF_057628025.1 of Oncorhynchus mykiss. NCBI lineage: Eukaryota > Metazoa > Chordata > Actinopteri > Salmoniformes > Salmonidae > Oncorhynchus > Oncorhynchus mykiss. Next base: position 63,865,800 of record NC_143037.1, on the reverse strand, counting down.
ATTGGGGGGACACGGGGCTACTACTAGGAGCTGGGACCTTTTTGGGGGGGGGGGGGATTTGAATTGTTTTGAATATGTTGGAGGAATGTGGGTTGAGTGGGTGGGACCCTCATTTTAAGGAGGGGTGGTGTCACGGCTCCTCTGCATTGCAGGGGCGGTTCCTCCTGCAGGCAGAGGAGGGTCATTAGTGATTGGAGTCACCTGGGATCAGAGTATTTAAACTCACTAATCACCTCTCTCTCTCCGCTCCTCCAGGTATGAACCTGTTTTTTTATAGATTTTTTTAAAGTTTTGCATAGTTTTCACTCAGTCATTCACACACACAGATTCACGCATCCATGCACTTTACATACATACACCTTACATTATGATACTTCCACACCTCATTCCTTTTTCTTAGTTTAAAGTTAATAGTTTTGTTTACAATAAAGAACATTTTTTAATTGGCCTATACCTGTTCGCGTCCCCTCATTTTTGCCACAGGCTATGAGCAGGCCTGTGACAATTGTGTGATACCGTTCCATTTATTCCATTTCAGCAATTACAATGAGCCAGTCCCATCTCTCCTCCCACCAGCCTCCACTGAATTATATATGCATTAAAGGTCTAAATGTTTGGGCAAACATTTAAAAATAATAGCTTTAAACTGTAACTGATCAGTGCACCATTATACCAGGTAATTGAATGCTTTAAAAAAAGAGGAATAAGATATATGGCTACAGAAGTGCCATGTATTACCGATCTCTACAGCTTCTGTCCAAAAACAAATCCTGTGAAATGACAACACATACTGGAGGAGTTACTGGCTAGCTACAGTGGCTAGGGTAGATAACGAACAAGCTATGTTGATCATAGCAAAGGCACACCCCATTTCTGTTTGAAAATTGAGAAAGAGGTGCTTCCCGAGTGGCTCAAGGCACTGCATCGAGGTGCTTGACCTGGGTTTGATCCCAGGCTGTCTTCGCGCTCTATTCTTCGCGCTCTACTCGATTTGGCGGGCTGGGCGCCTGCAGGCTGATTTCGGTTGTCAGTTGAACGGTGTTTCCTCTGACAAATTGGTGCAGGTGGGTGTTAAGAAGCGCTGTTAGGCGGGTCATGTTTCGGATGACTGATGGCTCGACCTTTGCTTCTCCCGAGCCCATTGGGGAGTTGCAGTGATGAGACAAGATTTAATTGGCTATCATGAGAATAGTTTTTTTTTTTCTTCTTACAAAATACATAAATACAATTGGAGAAAGAGGCGGACTGTTTTTCGTTCAGATTTAAAGTGCTTTACAGGAAAGCAACAAAGAAATGAAACAATACATGAAATCAATGACAAATTATTGATACATGAATGTCAATTGAATCAAAGCTAAATGAACACAAGGAACAAAGGAGCCGATAAGCTCATAATAGTCCAGTCAAAATGTACTGATCTGTCTATGTAGTTATCCCTTCTGGGATAAAGACAAGCTAGAGACAGACCGGAAGTGCTGATGTTCTGACCTGTGTGAAGACGAGGGTCTCTGAGCTGCGGCTGTCCAGACTCAACACAAAGCGGATGGACTGGAAGAGCTCCTGGATGCTGGCCCTGAACAGCTCCTCCTCCATACCACAGGTCGCTCGCGAGTACAGGATCCGAGACTGGACGATAAACTTCAACAGGTACTCCAGAGCCTGCAGGGTGGACAGAGGACGAAATAGGATACAATTACCTGTAAAACACAATTATCTTTATTTTATGTGTAGTGTGGTGGTTTGCGTTGGGTTGTGTTTCTTTCTTTAGGCCTTGTAATACAATATACCTTTACATGACCATTTCAGCATCAAAGAGCAAACCTTGGTATCATAATTCATGTCAGTATTCTGCAATGCAAACATATCAATACATATTGATGATTCCCTGTCATAAGATATCTCTAGTCTTCATCTATCTGGAAACCTCCCCTGATCTACCATGGCTTTAGATTATACTATTTGACATTCATGTCATTTTTCCTTTCATCTATAGGCGTGAGGTCTAAACGTTCCATGTTTGGTAAAGAAATGCATGTTGGGAGTGTCTAACAGTGTGTGGGTTGACTCTGTTTGTCCAAACCTCCTCTCATGTCCTGATGTGACGTGAGCTTTACCCTCATGACCTCCTGGATGTGGTCCTGTCCGACCACCTTCGATGTGATGTGATGTGAGCCTTACCCTCATGACCTCCTGGATGTGGTCCTGTCTGACATCAGATGTGATGCGAGCCTTATCTTCAAGGCCTCCTGGATGTGGTCCTGTCTGACAACCTCAGATGAGATGTGATGTGAGCCTTACCATCATGGCCTCCTGGATGTGGTCCTGTCTGACAACCTCAGATGAGATGTGATGTGAGCCTTACCATCATGGCCTCCTGGATGTGATCCTGTCTGACAACAGATGTGATGTGAGCCTTACCCTCATGGCCTCCTGGATGTGATCCTGTCTGACAACCTCAGCAGAGCGGTCCATGTACCACTTCAGACAGCGAATCAGCTCTCTACAAGAACACAGAGTAAAGAGTGTTAAACATGGAGTATTCCATGGCCATATAAGACAAAGAAAATGTACACTGGTGTCATAGTCAGGTCCAAGATTATTGGCACCCTTGATAAAGATATTATTATGTGTAGTGTGGTTTGAGTTTGGTTGTGTCCTTTCTTTAGGCCTTGTAATACAGTACACCTTTACATGACCACTACAGCATCAAAGAGCAAACCTTGGTATCATAATTCATGTCAGTATTCTACAATGCAAACATATCAACACATATTGATGATTCCCTGTCATAAGATATCTCTAGTCTTCATCCATCTGGAAACCTCCCCTGATCCACTGTGGCTTTAGATTATGTTGTCTAAAGTTTTATGAGTTGGAGAACACGTTGGGGAGGGATCTTAGACCCTCCCTCCATACAGAATCCTTCCAGATCCTTGATTTCCTCCGGCTCCCTTCTTCAATTTAAACCGCAGGTTTTCAAGGGGTTTCAAGTCCGGAGACTGAAATGGCCATTGTAAATGTTATTTTTCCGGCCAATGAACTATTTCTTTGTGGATTTTGATGTGTGCTTGGGGTTATTGTCTTGCTGGAAGATCCAATTGCGACCAGGTTTCAGCCTCCGGTTCGGGGTAACCAAGTTTTTGTCCTGGTACAGAGTAAAGTTTGTGACCTTAAAAAGCAAAATAGCCCCATAACATCAAAGATCCAACAGCATATTTTAAAGTAGGTATGGGGTTATTTTCTGCTCATACATTCTCATGTTGATGCCAAACCCACCACTTCTGTGCACAGACAAAGAGCTCTATTTTCATATCATCTGACCATAGCACGCACCGCTTCCAATCCAAGTGCCAATACCTTTTAGCAAACTCCAGGCATTTATATTTGTTGGATGACACTGGGAACACACTGGTTGAATCAATGTTGTTTCAACGTCATTTTAATGAAATTGCGTTGAACCAATGTGGAACAGACATTGAATGGACGTCTGTGCCCTGTGTGTGGTGGGGGGGTGGTAAGACATCGAAATGAGACTGCATGAGCAGAAAACAACCCCATACCTACTGTAAAATATGGTGTTGGATATTTCATGTTATTGGGCTCTTTTGTTTCCACTGGTCCTGGGGCACTTATTAAAGGGATACTTCAGGATTTTGGCAATGCCCTTTGTCTACATGCTAGGAACATGTTAGGAGATATCAGCCTGTACCAGGACATTTTAGCCAAAAACCAGGTACTGAAGGTCCCCAAGAACACAGTGGCCTCCATCATTTTTAAGTGGAAGAAGTTTGGAACCAGCAAGACTCTTCCTAGAGCTGGCTGCCCGGCCAAACTGAGCAATCGGGGGAGAAGGGCCTTGGTCAGTGATGTGACCAAGAACCCGATGGTCACTCTGACATGGCTCCAGAGTTCCTCTGCGGAGATAGGAGAAGCTTCCAGAAGGACAACCATCTCTGCAGCACCACCAATTGGGCCTTTATGGTAGAATGGCCAGATGGAAGCCACTCCTTAGTAAAAGGCACATGACAGCCCGCTTGGAGTTTGCCAAAAGGCACCTAAAGACTCTCAGACCATGAGAAACAATATTCTCTGGTCTGACAATGACATTCAGCACACAGCCAAGACAATGCAGGAGTGGCTTCGGGACAAGTCTCTGAATGTCCTTGAGTGGCCCAGCCAGAGCCCGGACTTGAACCCGATTGAACAACTCTGGAGAGACCTGAAAATAGTTGTGCAGTAAAGCTCCCCATCCAACCTGACAAAGCTTGAGAAGATCTGCAGAGAAGAATGGGAGAAACTCCCCAAATACAGATGTGCCAAGCTTGTAGCGTCATACCCAAGACGACTCGAAGCTGTAATCACTGCGAAAGGTGCTTCACAAAGTACTGAGTAAAGGGTCTGTCAACAGACCGAATACTTAAGTAAATGTGATATTATCAACAAAAAAGAAAATTGTACATTTTCAAAAATATCTAAACCTGTTTTTGCTTTGTCATTATGGGGTATTGTGTGTAGACTGATGAGAAAAAAAAACAATTTACTCCATTTTAGAATAAGGCTGTAATGTAACAAAATGTGGAAAAAGTCAAGGGGGTCTGAATACTTTCCGAATTCACTATAGCTCAGTATATTATTTATTTATTTTATACAGTCTTATTTGTTTGTCTTTATCAAGGGTGCCAATAATTTTGGACCTGACCGTAAGTAGTTCATTACTTGTAGGCCAGAGCTCCTGCAAAGTGGTTCTGTATGTATGCCTCCATAACAGGCCGGAAGTGGTAGAAACGACTGTCCCTGAGCAGGTTGATGATAAACACCTGAGTGCACAAAGACAGACAGACAGACAGGGGGGGAAACATAAGATAGGGTTTAGCCATACTGGAGAAAATTTTAGTATGCTGCAGCCACACTACATGCAGTCATGCATGCATTCACGCATGTGTGCACACTCTCACACATGTGAGTCACACACATACATAAACACACACACACTACATTCCATTACATTAAATTAGGTTGGTCTCTCCATCTTGACATACCAATGACTGGAAAACCAGTGGTCCGTATTTATCTGTGTTGTCATCCAGGAGACAAAATAGTGTATCCAGGACATCTCGTAGGAACTGCAGGGGAGAAGAGCCAGCTCAATCATTAAACCAGGGGTGTCAGACTCATTACATGGAGGCCCTAGCGTCCACAGGTTGTGTTTTTTCCTCTCAATTAAGGCCTAGACAACCAGGTGAGGGGAGTTACTTACAAATTAGTGACCTTAATTCATCAATCAAGTACAAGGGAGGAGCAAACACCCGCAGACACTCGGCCATCCGTGGAATGAGTTTGACACGTGCATTACACCATCATAGTTCCCCAAACCCAATAACATAGGCTAGTCACAGATCTGTTAGTGTTTGGCCAAACAACAAAGAGGAGTCTTTCCTAGATGTATTGATTGAAGAGTGTTACCTTGACAATCTCCTCTCCGTTGATGTGGCGTAGTTGACCCAAGATATCTAACACCTTGTCAGGGTGGGCTTTCCAGTTCAGCAGAGCCAGGAGGTCCACTGGAAAAAGAGCAGAATAGAACAGACACAAAAACATGTGTGAAGCTCTGGTTAAAGATTGAGGCTAGGCTTGTGAATTCTCTGTTATAGAGTGTGGTGAGATGTACAAAGCAGTGTAGTGAGCTGGCCTTACCGTTCTGAGTGAGCTTGGTGGAGCAGAGCTGTGTGGAGACCCAGAAGGTCTCCTTGGGGTTCCTCTGGAAGGGCAGGGTGGAGGGCAGGTTGGGGCAGCTGTTGAAGTCCTCTTTACAGCAGGGCATGCTCAGGTACAGGCCCTGGTTACTGAACGTTGTATTCTCATCACACTGGGCAACAGAGGCACAACAGAGAAACGTGTTAGATAGAAATTACAGAGAATAATGTAGAATATGTAAGCCTGTGTGTGAATGTCTGTGTCGTCTATGACCGCACCTTATAGACATAGAGCTCATGGCTCTCGTCTGACAGCGTGGTCCCATCCTCCCTCATCAGAGGAGTGAAGGCAAAACCAAACAGCTTCTTCTCCCCTTTGTCTTTAGCTGAGGAGTGACACAAATGAATTACTGTATAGTTTATGTCATCTACACAGCATAAACAATACCAGACACCATTCTGTATTGCTATCAAGTTAATAATAATGATAACAATAATAACTTTATTTCTAAATCCTGTCCAGTGTTGTTGACATACTGGAACAGTGTCTGAACTCAAAGCGCAGGTGTGATCCTCTGAAGCGGTCTATGGGGATGGGTAGTTTGATCATCTCACTCCAGCGAGGGCTGTTGTTGTGGTACAGGACAAAAGACCGGTGTTCACTGGTGTTGGGCTCCCCACTACCCAGACTGATACAGTCCTGATGTGGAGAATAGAGAGAGGACAGGCACTCTTTAGAATGGATGGATGGATGGGTGGGTGAATGGATAGATAGATGGATAATAGTGTAATGGTCTGTCAAATGGTTGTAATCATGAAATCCAAATCAATTACGACAAACCAACAGAAATGTTCTCTGTTACCTTGAGTGTGTCCCCATCGGCGTAAAGTACATACACAGTGACCTCAATATTTTTCTGGACACTCTTGCCCCCCCTCTCAAAGTCCCCTCGCTCCAGGGTCAGGTACAGGTCATTACGAGTGTCACCTAGGATAAGGACACACAGTCATCCATGACAGTGTTCTGTACTAGAGAATTCTCTCTCTACAGTGTCCCTACAGTTCAGAGGAACAGGCCTTAGAATGCCCACGAGACAATAACATCTCTACAAGTTCGAAGCCTAGGACAGAACCAAATGAATGTTTCATGTGCATGGAATTGTTAGTTTATCTTTACTTTATACTCTGTGGTTTTTGCCTTCTATAATTTACCTCAGCCTCAAGTGATCCTAAGTCTGGGATATCCCCGAACGTGGAGCTAAACTACAGTCTTAAACTACAGCAGCCAAGGATTGCGGATGTAAGCCATCTGGCTCGAAAAACTAAAGGATCCTGGGTAGCTCAGATGAGTGTGGACATTATGAATTAGGATGCGGCGCTGACACCAAACATTATTGTTGTTGTCAATAAAAAATGGCCCTCCTGTTCTAATATACACAGTAGCTCATAATAACTGTCTCAGCACCCCATGTGAGTCAGTGCTTAATGGAAAATATATCAATGACTACAGTGAAAGAAGATATTGCAGTTATTTATAAGATCAGATTACTGTTATTTATATCTTTCTCATTTCCTTGGGGACAGATGAGTCACTGACAGGGGTATTGGGAGGTATTTTAAATCGGAGTGAAAGGAAGTAGAGGGGTGTGTGTGTGTGTACACTGTAGTATTCATCTCAATGGAACCCTAAAAGAGTGATGCCAAATGATGAAACAAACACACACTTTATGGCCCTTCACTCCTTTGACAGAATCTTTGAAGATCTCTGTTGTTTGGGGGCAGTGTTTGACAGACCAATCAACCTGCACATGTCCTCTATTGTATGCTTATTGTTATTGTTCAATGTATGGTTATTTTGATCCTTGGTTATTGTTGTTACTGTTGTCTTATTGACAATTTTGATTCTTATTATCTTAATATTGTAAATATCCAAAGTAAGCTTAGGCAATATGTACATTGTTACGTCATGCCAATAGAGCAAATTGAATTGAGAGAGAGCGAAAGAGAGAGAACATATCTTAAATATATGTGACATAGTACGCAATTTTCGGAGACCACTTTTGGCTCGTGGGTGCTACTGTCAGAACTACTGGCTAAAAAGTATACAAAAGCAGCAGAAAATCTCTTTAAGCCTCTGACCCAAATGTTGTCGAAAGTAGGAAACACCTAGCCTACATTCTCTTCAGTATAGGCCCAGCTCCTGCTGAGGGTTTATTTCAAGTGAAACATCTGATTTTGAGCATTTTGGACTGAGACTGGTTTCCAACTGTGTCAATGAAACTGGTGTCCTTCTGAACATCTGCTTATCCCCCCTTAAATAATAACTTCCCTTAAATGAAACACGAGCACTATTTTCTGGAACTCCTCCTTTCTCCCTACCATCAACACCCTATCCTCTACTCCCTATCCCATACCCCCTACACCCTACCCTCTACACCTTAAACCATACCCTCTACTCCCTATCCCCTACCCCATACCCTCTACCCACTACACCCTACCCTCTACTCCCTACCCCCTACCCTCTACCCCGTACACCCTACCCTCTACTCCCTATCCCCTACACTCTACTCCCTACACCCTACCCTCTACACCCTACCCTCTACTCCATATCCCCTACCCCCTGCACCCTACCCTCTACCCCCTACACCCTACCCTCTACTCCCTATCCCCTAGCGCCTACACCCAAACCTCTACTCCCTATCCCCTACCCCCTAAGCTCTACTCCCTACATCCTTCCCTCTACTCCCTACACCCTACCCTCTACTCCCTATCTCCTACCAAATACTCCCTATCGCCTACCCAATTCACCCTACCCTTTACTCCCTACACCCTAACCTTTACTCCCTATCCCCTACCAACTACTCCCTATCCCCTACCCTCTACTCCCTACACCCTACCCTCTACTCCCTACACCCTACCTTTTACTCTCTACACCCTACCCTCTACTCCCTATCCCCTACCCTCTACTCCCTATCCCCTACCCCCTACTCCCTACATCATTCCCTCTTCTCCCTATCCCCTAGCCCCTACACCCTACCCTCTACTCCCTATCCCCTAGCCCCTACACCCTACCCTCTTCCCCTACCCCCTACCCTCTACTCCCTACATCCTTCCCTCTACTCCCTACACCCTACCCTCTACTCCCTATCCCCTACCAACTACTCCCTAACCCCTACCCTCTACTCCCTACACCCTACCCTTTACTCCCTACACCCTACCCTTTACTCCCTATCCCCTACCAACTACTCCCTAACCCCTACCCTCTACTCCCTACACCCTACCCTTTACTCCATACACCCTACCCTCTACTCCCTACACCCTACCCTCTACTCCCTACACCCTACCTTTTACTCCCTAAACCCTACCCTCTATTCCCTACACCCTACCCTCTACTCCCTACACCCTACCCTCTACTCCCTATCCCCTACCCTCTACTCCCTATCCCCTACACCCTACCCTCTACTCTCTACACCCTACCGTTTACTCCCTACACCCTACCCTCTATCCCCTACACCCTACCCTCTACTCCCTATCCCCTACCCTCTACTCCCTACACCCTACCTTCTACTCCCTATCCCCTACCCTCTACTCCCTACCCCCTACCCTCTACTCCCTACCCCCTACCCTCTACTCCCTACCCCCTACACCCTACTCCCTATCCCCTACCCTCTACTCCCTACACCCTACCCTCTACACCCTACCCTCTACTCCCTATCCCCTAGCCCCTACACCCTAACCTCTACTCCCTATCCCCTACCCCCTAACCTCTTCTCCCTACATCCTTCCCTCTACTCCCTACACCCTACCAACTACTCCCTAACCCCTACTCCCTACACCCTACCTTTTACTCCCTAAACCCTACCCTCTACTCCCTACACCCTACCCTCTACTCCCTACACCCTACCCTCTACTCCCTACACCCTACCCTCTACTCCCTACACCCTACCGTTTACTCCCTACACCCTACCCTCTATCCCCTACACCCTACCCTCTACTCCCTACACCCTACCTTCCACTCCCTATCCCCTACCCTCTACTCCCTACCCCCTACCCACTACTCCCTACCCCCTACCCACTACTCCCTACCCCCTACCCTCTACTCCCTACCCCCTACACCCTACTCCCTATCCCCTACACTCTACTCCCTACACCCTACCCTCTACACCCTACCCTCTACTCCCTATCCCCTAGCCCCTACACCCTAACCTCTACTCCCTATCCCCTACCCCCTAACCTCTACTCCCTACATCCTTCCCTCTACTCCCTACACCCTACCAACTACTCCCTAGCCCCTACTCCCTACACCCTACCCTTTAATCCCTACACCCTACCCTCTACTCTCTACACCCTACCGTTTACTCCCTACACCCTACCCTCTATCCCCTACACCCTACCCTCTACTCCCTATCCCCTACCCTCTACTCCCTACACCCTACCTTCTACTCCCTATCCCCTACCCTCTACTCCCTACCCCCTACCCTCTACTCCCTACCCCCTACCCTCTACTCCCTACCCCCTACACCCTACTCCCTATCCCCTACCCTCTACTCCCTACACCCTACCCTCTACACCCTACCCTCTACTCCCTATCCCCTAGCCCCTACACCCTAACCTCTACTCCCTATCCCCTACCCCCTAACCTCTCTCTCCCTACATCCTTCCCTCTACTCCCTACACCCTACCAACTACTCCCTAACCCCTACTCCCTACACCCACCTTTTACTCCCTAAACCCTACCCTCTCTACTCCCTACACCCTACCCTCTACTCCCTACACCCTACCCTCTACTCCCTACACCCTACCCTCTACCCCTACACCCTAACCGTTTACTCCCTACACCCTACCCTCTATCCCCTACACCCTACCCTCTACTCCCTACACCCTACCTTCCACTCCCTATCCCCTACCCTTCTACTCCCTACCCCCTACCCACTACTCCCTACCCCCTACCCACTACTCCCTACCCCCTACCCTCTACTCCCTACCCCCTACACCCTACTCCCTATCCCCTACACTCTACTCCCTACACCCTACCCTCTACACCCTACCCTCTACTCCCTATCCCCTAGCCCCTACACCCTAACCTCTACTCCCTATCCCCTACCCCCTAACCTCTACTCCCTACATCCTTCCCTCTACTCCCTACACCCTACCAACTCTCCCTAGCCCCCTACTCCCTACACCCTACCCTTTACTCCCTACACCCTACCCTCTACTCCCTACACCCTACCTTTTACTCCCTACACCCTACCCTCTACTCCCTACACCCTACACCCTACCCTCTACTCCCTACACCCTACCCTCTACTCCCTATCCCCTACCCACTACTCCCTATCCCCTACCCTCTACTCCCTATCCCCTACCCTCTACTCCCTATCCCCTACCCTATACTCCCTATCCCCTACACCCTACCCTCTACTCCCTACACCCTACCGTTTACTCCCTACACCCTACCCTCTATCCCCTACACCCTACGCTCTACTCCCTATTCCCTACCCTCTACTCCCTATCCCCTACCCTCTACTCCCTACACCCTACCTTCTACTCCCTATCCCCTACCCTCTACTCCCTACCCCCTACCCTCTACTCCCTATCCCCTACACCCTACCAACTACTCCCTACACCCTACCCTCTACTCCCTATCCCATACACCCTACTCCCTATCCCCTACACTCTACTCCCTACACCCTACCCTCTACACCCTACCCTCTACTCCCTATCCCCTGCACCCTACCCTCTACCCCCTACCCCTTACCCTCTACTCCCTATCCCCTAGCCCCTACACCCTAACCTCTACTCCCTATCCCCTACCCCCTACCCTCTACTCCCTACATCCTTCCCTCTACTCCCTACACCCTACCCTCTACTCCCTATCCCATACACCCTACTCCCTGTCCCCTACACTCTACTCCCCTACACCCTACCCTCTACACCCTATCAACTACTCCCTATCGCCTACCCCCTACACCCTACCCTTTACTCCCTACACCCTACCCTCTACTCCCTATCCCCTACCCTCTACTCCCTACACCCTACCCTTTACTCCCTACACCCTACCTTTTACTCCCTACACCCTACCCTCTACTCCCTACACCCTACACCCTACCCTCTACTCCCTACACCCTACCCTCTACTCCTATCCCCTACCCCCTGCACCCTACCCTCTACCCCCTACACCCTACCCTCTACTCCCTATCCCCTAGTGCCTACACCCTAACCTCTACTCCCTATCCCCTACCCCCTAAGCTCTACTCACTACATCCTTCCCTCTACTCCCTACACCCTACCCTCTACTCCCTATCTTCTACCAACAACTCTCTATCGCCTACCCAATACACCCTACCCTTTACTCCCTACACCCTACCCTTTACTCCCTATCCCCTACCAACTACTCCCTATCCCCTACCCTCTACTCCCTACACCCTACCCTCTACTCCCTACACCCTACATTTTACTCCCTACACCCTACCCTCTACTCCCTACACCCTACCCTCTACTCCCTACACCCTACCCTCAACTCCCTATCCCCTACTCCCTACATCCTTCCCTCTTCTCCCTATCCCCTAGCCCCTACACCATACCCTCTACTCCCTATCCCCTAGTCCCTACACCCTACCCTCTATCCCCTAACCCGTACCATCTACTCCCTACGTACTTCCCTCTACTCCCTATACCCTACCCTCTACTCCCTATCCCCTACCCTCTACTCCCTACAGCCTACCCTCTACTCCCTACACCCTACCCTTTACTCCATACACCCTACCCTCTACTCCCTACACCTTACACCCTACCCTCTACTCCCTACACCCTACCCTCTACTCCCTATCCCCTACCCTCTACTCCCTATCCCCTACCCTCTACTCCCTATCCCCTACCCTCTACTCCCTACACCCTACCCTCTACTCCCTACACCCTACACCCTACCCTCTACTCCCTACACACTACCCTCTACTCCCTATACCCCTACCCTCTACTCCCTATCCCCTACCCTCTACTCCCTATCCCCGACCCTCTACTCCCTATCCCCTACACCCTACCCTCTACTCCGTATCCCCTACCCTCTACTCCCTACACCCTACCCTCTACTCCCTACACCCTACTCTCTACTCCCTACACCCTACCCTCTACTCCCTACACCCTACCTTTTACTCCCTACACCCTACCCTCTACCCCCTACACCCTACCCTCTACTCCCTATTCCCTACCCTCTACTCCCTATCCCCTACCCTCTACTCCCTACACCCTACCGTTTACTCCCTACACCCTACCCTCTATCCCCTACACCCTACCCTCTACTCCCTATCCCCTACCCTCTACTCCCTACACCGTACCTTCTACTCCCTATCCCCTACCCTCTACTCCCTACCCCCTACCCACTAATCCCTACCCCCTACCCACTACACCCTAACCCCCTACCCTCTACTCCCTACCCCCTACACCCTACTCCCTATCCCCTACACTCTACTCCCTACACCCTACCCTCTACACCCTACCCTCTACTCCCTATCCCTAGCCCCTACACCCTAACCTCTACTCCCTATCCCCTACCCCCTAACCTCTACTCCCTACATCCTTCCCTCTACTCCCTACACCCTACCAACTACTCCCTAACCCCTACTCCCTACACCCTACCCTTTACTCCCTACACCCTACCCTCTACTCCCTACACCCTACATTTTACTCCCTACACCCTACCCTCTACTCCCTACACCCTACACCCTACCCTCCTACTCCCTACACCCTACCCTCTACTCCCTATCCCCTACCCTCTACTCCCTATCCCTACCCTCTACTCCCTATCCCCTACCCTCTACTCCCTATCCCCTACCCTCTACTCCCTATCCCCTACACCCTACCCTCTACTCCTACACCCTACCGTTTACTCCCTACACCCTACCCTCTATCCCCTACACCCTACCCTCTACCCTCTATACCCTACCCTCTACTCCCTAACCCCTACCCTCTACTCCCTACACCCTACCTTCTACTCCCTATCCCCTACCCTCTACTCCCTACCCCCTACCCTCTACTCCCTATCCCCTACACCCTACCAACTACTCCCTACACCCTACCCTCTACTCCCTATCCCATACACCCTACTCCCTATCCCCTACACTCTACTCCCTACACCCTACCCTCTACTCCCTATCCCCTGCACCCTACCCTCTACCCCCTACCCCTTACCCTCTACTCCCTATCCCCTAGCCCCTACACCCTAACCTCTACTCCCTATCCCCTACCCCCTACCCTCTACTCCCTACATCCTTCCCTCTACTCCCTACACCCTACCCTCTACTCCCTATCCCATACACCCTACTCCCTGTCCCCTACACTCTACTCCCTACACCCTACCTCTACACCCTATCAACTACTCCCTATCGCCTACCCCCTACACCCTACCCTTTACTCCCTACACCCTACCCTCTACTCCCTATCCCCTACCCTCTACTCCCTACACCCTACCCTTTACTACCTACACCCTACCTTTTACTCCCTACACCCTACCCTCTACTCCCTACACCCTACACCCTACCCTCTACTCCCTACACCCTACCCTCTACTCCCTATCCCCTACCCCCTACCCTCTACTCCCTACATCCTTCCCTCTACTCCCTACACCCTACCCTCTACTCCCTATCCCATACACCCTACTCCCTGTCCCCTACACTCTACTCCCTACACCCTACCCTCTACACCCTATCAACTACTCCCTATCGCCTACCCCCTACACCCTACCCTTTACTCCCTACACCCTACCCTCTACTCCCTATCCCCTACCCTCTACTCCCTACACCCTACCCTTTACTCCCTACACCCTACCTATTACTCCCTACACCCTACCCTCTACTCCCTACACCCTACACCCTACCCTCTACTCCCTACACCCTACCCTCTCTCCCTATCCCCTACCCCCTGCACCCTACCCTCTACCCCCTACACCCTACCCTCTACTCCCTATCCCCTAGCGCCTACACCCTAACCTCTACTCCCTATCCCCTACCCCCTAAGCTCTACTCACTACATCCTTCCCTCTACTCCCTACACCCTACCCTCTACTCCCTATCTTCTACCAACAACTCCCTATCCCCTACCCCCTGCACCCTACCCTCTACCCCCTACACCCTACCCTCTACTCCCTATCCCCTAGCGCCTACACCCTAACCTCTACTCCCTATCCCCTACCCCCTAAGCTCTACTCACTACACCCTACCCTCTACTCCCTACACCCTACATTTTACTCCCTACACCCTACCCTCTACTCCCTACACCCTACCCTTTACTCCCTACACCCTACCCTCAACTCCCTATCCCCTACTCCCTACATCCTTCCCTCTTCTCCCTATCCCCTAGCCCCTACACCATACCCTCTACTCCCTATCCCCTAGTCCCTACACCCTACCCTCTATCCCCTAACCCGTACCATCTACTCCCTACGTACTTCCCTCTACTCCCTATACCCTACCCTCTACTCCCTATCCCCTACCCTCTACTCCCTACACCCTACCCTTTACTCCCTACAGCCTACCCTCTACTCCCTACACCATACCCTTTACTCCATACACCCTACCCTCTACTCCCTACACCCTACACCCTACCCTCTACTCCCTACACCCTACCCTTTACTCCCTATCCCCTACCCTCTACTCCCTATCCCCTACCCTCTACTCCCTACACCCTACCCTCTACTCCCTACACCCTACACCCTACCCTCTACTCCCTACACACTACCCTCTACTCCCTATACCCTACCCTCTACTCCCTATCCCCGACCCTCTACTCCCTATCCCCTACACCCTACCCTCTACTCCCTATCCCCTACACCCTACCCTCTACTCCCTATCCCCTACCCTCTACTCCCTACACCCTACCTTCTACTCCCTATCCCCTACCCTCTACTCCCTACCCCCTACCCTCTACTCCCTATCCCCTACCAACTACTCCCTACACCGTACCCTCTACTCCCTATCCCATACACCCTACTCCCTATCCCCTACCTCTACTCCCTACCCTCTACACCCTACCCTCTACACCCACCCCCTGCACCCTACCCTCTACCCCCTACACCCTACCTCTACTCCCTATCCCCTAGCCCCTACACCCTAACCTCTACTCCCTATCCCCTACCCCCTACCCTCTACTCCCTACATCCTTCCCTCTACTCCCTACACCCTACCCTCTACTCCCTATCCCCTCCCAACTACTCCCTATCTCCTACCCTCTACTCCCTATCCCCTCCCAACTACTCCCTATCTCCTATCAACTACTCCCTATCGCCTAACCCCCTACACCCTACCCTTTACTCCCTACACCCTACCCTCTACTCCCTATCCCCTACCCTCTACTCCCTACACCCTACCCTTTACTCCCTACACCCTACACTCTACTCCCTACCCCCTACCCTCTACTCCCTACACCCTACCCTCTACTCCCTACACACTACCTTTTACTCCCTACACCCTACCCTCTACTCCCTACACCCTACTATCTACTCCTTACCCTCTACCCCCTACTCTCTACTCCCTATACCCTACTCTCTACTCCCTATCCCCTACCCCCTACCCCCTACCCTCGACTCCCTATCCCCTACCCTCCACTCCCTATCCCCTACACCGTACCCTCTACTCCCTACACCCTACCTTTTACTCCCTACACCCTACCCTCTAACCCCTACACCCTACCCTCTACTCCCTATTCCCTACCCTCTACTCCCTATCCCCTACCCTCTACTCCCTACACCCTACCTTCTACTCCCTATCCCCTACCCTCTACTCCTTACCCCCTACTCTCTACTCCTATCCCCTACACCCTACCAACTACTCCCTACACCCTACCCTCTACTCCCTATCCCCTACACCCTACCAACTACTCCCTACACCCTACCCTCTACTCCCTATCCCCTACCCTCTACTCCCTATCCCCTACACCCTACCCTCTACTCCCTACACCCTAACCTTTACTCCCTACACCCTACCCTCTACCCCCTACAACCCCTACCCTCTACTCCCTATTCCCTACCCTCTACTCCCTATCCCCTACCCTCTACTCCCTACACCCTACCTTCTACTCCCTATCCCCTACCCTCTACTCCCTACCCCTACCCTCTACTCCCTATCCCCTACACCCTACCAACTACTCCCTACACCGTACCCTCTACTCCCTATCCCATACACCCTACTCCCTATCCCCTACACTCTACTCCCTACACCCTACTCTCTACACCCTACCCCCTTACACCCTACCCTCTACCCCCTACACCCTACCCTCTACTCCCTATCCATTAGCCCCTACACCCTAACCTCTACTCCCTATCCCCTACCCCCTACCCTCTACTCCCTACATCCTTCCCTCTACTCCCTATCCCCTCCCAACTACTCCCTATCTCCTATCAACTACTCCCAATCGCCTACCCCCTACACCCTACCCTCTACTCACTATCCCCTCCCAACTACTCCCTATCTCCTATCAACTACTCCCTATCGCCTAACCCCCTACACCCTACCCTTTACTCCCTACACACTACCCTCTACTCCCTATCCCCTACAAACTTCTCCCTATCCCCTACCCTCTACTCCCTACACCCTACCCTTTACTCCCTACACCCTACCCTCTACTCCCTATCCCCTACCCTCTACTCCCTATCCCCTACCCCTACCCTCTACTCCCTATCCCCTACCCCTACCCTCTACTCCCTACACCCTACCCTCTACTCCCTACACCCTACCCTCTACTCCCTATCCCCTACCCCTACTCCCTACCCTCTACTCCCTATCCCCTACACCCTACCCTCTACTCCCTACACCCTACCCTCTACATCCCTACACACTACCTTTTACTCCCTACACCCTACCTCTACTCCCTACACCCTACCATCTACTCCTTACCCTCTACCCCCTACTCCTACTCCCTATACCTACTCACTCCCTATCCCCTTTCCCCCTACACCCTACCCTCTCACTCCCTATCCCCTACCCTCTACTCCCATCCCCTACCCACCCTCTACTCCCTACACCCTACCTTTTACTCCCTACACCCTACCCTCTACCCCCTACACCCTACCCTCTATCCCCATTCCCTACCCTCTTCCACCCCCATCCCCTACCCACTCCCTTCACCCTACCTTCTCACTCCCTATCCCCTACCCTCTACTCCCTACCCACTACTCTCTACTCCTATCCCCTACACCCTACCAATCATCCCACACCTAACCCTCACTCCCTATCCCATACACCCTACTCCCTATCTCCTACACTCTACTCCCTACACCCTACCCATACCTACCCCCTGCACCCTACCCTCTACCCCCTACACCCTACCCTCTCACCCCCATCCCCTAGCCCCACACCTAAACCTCTACTCCCTACCCCCTACCCCCTACCCTCTACTCCCTACATCCTTCCCTCTACTCCCTACACCCTACCCTCTCACTAACTATCCCCTCCCAACTACTACCTATCTCCTATCAACTACTCCCTATCGCCTACCCCTACACCCTACCCTCTACTCCCATCCCCTCCCAACTATCCTCCTATCTCCTATCAACTACTCCCTATCGCCTACCCCTGCACCCTACCCTTTACTCCCTACACCCTACCCTCTACTCCCATCCACTACCAACTACTCCCTATCCCCTACCCTCTACTCCCTACACCCTACCCTTTACTCCATACACCCTACCCTCTCACCCCACCCCCTACCCTCTCACCCCCATCCCCTACCCCTACCATCTACTCCCATCCCTACCCTCTACTCCCTACACCCTACCCGCTACTCCCTACACCCTACCCTCTCACCCCCCATCCCCTACCCTCTACTCCCTATCCCCTACCCTCTACTCCCTAATCCCTACACCCTGACCCCTACCCTCTCACCCCCATCCCCTACACCCTACCCTCTACTCCCTACACCCTACCCTCTACTCCTATCCTACCCTCTACTCCCTACACCCTACCCTCTACTCCCTACACCCTACCATCTACTCCCTATCCCCTACCCTCTCACTCCCTACACCCTACCCTCTACTCCCTACACCCTACCCTCTACTCCCTACACCCTACCATCTCACCCCCATCCCACACCCTACCCTTACTCCCTACACCCTACCCTCTACTCCCTACACCCTACCCTCTACTCCCTACACCCTACCCTCTCACACCCTACCCTCTACTCCCTACACCCTACCCTCTACTCCCTATCCCCTACCCTCTACTCCCTAATCCCCTACACCCTACTCCCTACCCTTACTCCCATCCCCTACACCCTACCCTCTCTCCACCCCACACCTACTCTTTACTCCCTACATCCTTCCCTCTCACCCCCACACCCTACCCGACCTCAACCATCCCCTCCCAACTACTCCCTATCTCCTATCATGCACTCCCATCCCGTGTACATCCTACACCCTACCCTCTACTCCCTATCCCCTCCCAACTACTCCCTATCTCCTATCAACTACTCCCTATCGCCTACCCCTTACACCCTACCCTTTACTCCCTACACCCTACCCTCGACCCCTATCCACTGCACGAACCACCCCCATCCCTACCCTCTCACTCACTCACCCTACCCTTTACTCCCTACACCCTACCCTCTACTCCCTACCCCCTACCCTCTACTCAAATCCCTACCCCTACCATCTACTCCCTATCCCTACCCTCTACTCCCTACCTACCCTCTACTCCCTACCCTCTACTCCCTAGCACCCTACCCCTTACTCCTATCTTTCACCCCCACCCTACCCTCTACTCCCTACCCTACCCTCTACTCCCTACACCCTACCCTTCATCTACACCCTACCCTCTACTCCCTACCCCTACCCTCTCACCCCCACACCCTACCCTCTACCCCCAGTACCCTACCCTTACTCCCTACCCTCTCACCCCCACACCTTAACCTCTTACTCCCTACCCTCTCACTCCCTATACCCTACCTCTTACTCCCTACCCACCCGTGCACTCCCATTCCCTACCCTCTACTCCCTACACCCTACCCTCTACTCCCTATACCCTACCCTCTACTCCCTACCCTCTACTCCCTACACCCTACCCTCTACTCCCTACCCTCTACTCCCTATACCCTACCCTCTACTCCCTACACCCTACCCTCTACTCCCTACACCCTACCCTCTACTCCCTACCCTACCCTCTACTCCCTCACCCTACCCTCATCCCACAGACCCTACCCTCTACTCCCTACCCTGCACTCCCTACACCCTACCCTCTCACCCCCACCCTACCCACTCCCTATTCCCTACCCTCTTACTCCCTACACCCTACCCTCTACTCCCTATACCCTACCCTCTACTCCCTATACCCTACCCTCTACTCCCATTCCCTACCCTCTACTCCCTACACCCTACCCCATCCCCCACACCCTACCCTCTACTCCCAATCCCACACCCTACTCCCTACACCCTACTCCCTACACCCTACCCTCTCACCCCCATCCTACACCCACTCCCTACACCCTACTCCCTACACCCTACCCTCTACTCCCATCCTACACCCCACCCCCACACACCCTACCCCTCACCCCACACCTACCCTCTATCCCCACATCCTACACCCTACTCCCTACACCCTACCCTCTACTCCCATCCCATCTTTACTCCCTACCCTCTACTCCCTCATCCCTACACCCTACTCCCTACACCCTACCCGTCATCCCACCCTACCCTCTATCCCCACCCCACACCCACTCCCTACACCCTACCCTCTACTCCCTATCCCCTACCCCTCTCACCCCCTACCCGATCCCCATCCCTACACCCTACTCCCTACACCCTACCCGCTACTCCCTACACCCTACCCTTACTCCCTGCATCCCTACACCCTACCCCACCCACCCTCTCACCCCCCTACCCCCTAGCACCCTACTCCCTACACCCTACCCTCTACCTCCTATCCCCTACCTCCTACCCCCACCCTTGCACCCCCATCCCCTACACCCTACTCCCTACCTACCCTCTCACCCCCAACCCCACACCTACTCCCTACACCCTACCCTCTCACCCCCATCCCTATCTTCTACCCCACCCTCTACTCCCTAATCCCCTACACCCCACCCCCTACACCCTACCCTCTACTCCCTATCCCCTACCCTCTACTCCCTACACCCTACCCGCTACTCCCTACACCCTACACCCTACCCTCTCACCCCCATCCCTACCCTCTACTCCCTACCCTCTACTCCCTATCCCCTACCCTCTACTCCCTACCCTCTATCCTACCCTCTCACCCCCATCCCCTACCCTCTACTCCCATCCCCTACCCTTACTCCCTACCCTCTACTCCCATCCCCTACACCCTACCCTTATTCCTACCCACCCTCATCCCACCCACCTTTTACTCCCTACACCCTACCCTCTACTCCCTACACCCTACCATCCACCCCCACCCTCTACCCCCAACCCACTCCCTATACCCTACTCTCTACTCCCTATCCCCTACCCCCTACACCCTACCCTCTACTCCCTATCCCCTACCCTCTCACCCCCATCCCCTACGCCCTACCCTCTACTCCCTACACCCTACCTTTTACTCCCTACACCCTACCCTCTACCCCCTACACCCTACCCTCTACTCCCTATCCCCTACCCTCATCCCCATCCCCTACCCTCTACTCCCTACCCCCTACCCTCTACTCCCATCCCCTACACCCTACCACATGATCTACACCTGTCCCTCACGCCCATCCCATACACCCTACTCCCTATCCCTACACTCCCTACACCCTACCCTCTATACCCTACCCTCTACACCCTACCCCCTGCACCCTGCCCCCATCCTACACCCTACCCACTCCCTATCCCCTAGCCCCTACACCCAACCTCTACTCCCTATCCCCTACCCCTGTCCCCTCACTCCTACACCCTACCCTCTACTCCCTATCCCCTCCCCAACTACTCCCTATCTCCTAATCAACTACTCCCTATCGCCTACCCCCTACACCCTACCCTTTACTCCCTACACCCTACCCCTCACTTCCTACCCCCTCCCCAACTACTCCCTATCTCCTACGCACTCACTCCCTATCGCCTACCCCCTACACCCTACCCTTTACTCCCTACACCCTACCCTCTACTCCCTATACCCTACCCTCTACTCCCTACCCCCTACCCTCTACTCCCTATCCCCTACCCCTACCCTCATTCCTCATCCCCTACCCCTACCATCTATCCCACCCTACCCTCTACTCCCTACACCCTACCCTCTACTCCCTATCCCCTACCCCCTACTCCTAACCCTCTACTCCCTATCCCCTGCACCCTACCGTATACTCCCTACACCCTACCCTCTACTCCCATACACCCTACCCTCACTCCCACCCCCTACCTTTTACTCCCTACACCCTACCCTCTACTCCCTACATCCTTCCCTCTACTCCCTACATCCTACCCTCTACTCCCTATCCCCTACCAACTACTCCCTAACTCCTACCAACTACTCCCTGTCCCCTACCCCCTACACCCTACACCCTACCCTCTACTCCCTACATCCTTCCCTCTACTCCCTACACCCTACCCTCTACTCCCTATCCCCTACCAACTACTCCCTATCTCCTACCAACTACTCCCTATCCCCTACCCCCTACAACCTACACCCTACCCTCTACTCCCTACATCCTTCCCTCTACTCCCTACACCCTACCCTCTACTCCCTAATCCCCTACCAACTACTCCCTACCCCCTACCCTCTACTCCCTATCCCCTACCCTCTATTCCCTACTCCCTATCCCCTACCCTCTACTCCCTATCCCCTGTGCCCTACACCCTCCCCTCTACCCCCTACCCTCTACTCCCTATCCCCTACCAACTACTCCCTATCCCCTACCCCTCACCTGGCATGATGACATCAGGGAAGCCCAGTTTGCGTGTGATGGCCAGAGCCCTGCTGAACACAGCCTGGTTCTCCCTCCTGATCTGATCCAGCTCCCCCCGCAGCAGCTGTAGAGAGATGATGAGGCCTGGGAAGTGATGGAGGGATAGAGGGATGGAGGGAGGGAGGGAGGGAGGGAGGGAGGGAGGGAGGGAGGGAGGGAGGGAGGGAGGGAGGGAGGGAGGGAGGGAAAGGATAAGGGATAGAGAAAGAGAAAGAGAAAGAGAAGGAGGGAGGGAGGGATGGAGGGAGGGAGGGAGGGAGGGAGGGAGGGAGGGAGGGAGGGAGGGAGGGAGGGAGGGAGGGAGGGAGGGAGGGAGGGAAAGGATAAGGGATAGAGAAAGAGAAAGAGAAAGAGAAGGAGGGAGGGAGGGAGGGAGGGAGGGAGGGAGGGAGGGAGGGAGGGAGGGAGGGAGGGAAAGGATAAGGGATAGAGAAAGAGAAAGAGAAAGAGAAAGAGAAGGAGGGAGGGAGGTAGGGAGGGAGTGAAGGGATGGAGGGATGGAGGGCGGAGGGAGGTATGGGAAAGAGGAAGAGAAGGGAGAGGGAGGAGAAGGATAAGGGATAGAGAAAGAGAGGGAGGGAGGGAGGGAAGGGAGGGAGGGAGGGAGGGAGGGAGGGGAAGGATAAGGGATAGAGAAAGAGAAAGAGAAGGAGGGAGGGAGGTAGGGAGGGAGTGAAGGGTTGGAGGGATGGAGGGAGGTATGGGAAAGAGGAAGATGAAGGGAGAGGGAGGGAGAAGGATAAGGGATAGAGAAAGAGAGAGGAGAGAGAGAATGAAAGAGAGAGAAAGAGGGGAGGGAGGAATAGAGGGGTATTTAAGGGACATTAGTCAGAGTGAGGGGGAGGAAGAGACAGACAGGAGCATGGATGGAGAGATAAAGTCACAGCGAGGAAAGGAGAGAGAAAAAAAGGTGGGGTGGCATTAGGAATAGAAAAAGAGAGAAGGGTATGGAACAAGACAAGATGACGGAATTCAGTGACTCATATTATGCTACAGAAATATACCAGTGTGAAGCACTAAAAAGACAATACTGAGCAACATGAAGATGCATGCAATACAGACATTCTATCAGTCTAAACAAAATGGAGGTCTGTTTGAACTGACATGTGGAACCACAGAACACATTTCCTCTGCATCATCACATTGTGGATGTATCCAGTACATGTGCAATGAAACGTCAAAAATGAGAGCCCTTTCCTTCACCTTATCCTTAATGCTGATTGACATAGTCATGGTGACCAATACGCCATTATGACAATGAATATCTGATTTAACCTTGGAGGACCTCTAAGACAGACATGGCCGGTAACGTCTGTCTCAAAGCTGAAACTAAACGTTCTATATACTTTACCTTCTTTGTCAGTTGGTTAATCACATCCTTTAACATGTAATGTCCTAGAAGTCCATTTCAATTCAGTCAATTTAGGAGACTAATTGCCATTTCAATAAAAAAAATGGAAAAACATTTTTCTTCAATGAGGATTTCTCAAGTTCTTGAAATGGAATTCCAATTACTTCCTGAATTGATTTCCATTGAAATGGAATGGACCAAAACCCTGGCCCCAGAGGATGAATGATCATCATATGTACCATAGTTGGTGCTAGGGGCTGAGTACTTTGTGCTGGACTTGCGTATGATGTTCTCGTGGATCTGAAACCACTCGTTCTCATTATTACATCTGGAGAAAAAGATAGAGAGAAGACAGAGGGAAGACAGAGAGATGATAGAGAGAAGACAGAGAAGATACAGAGAAAGAGAGAAGACACAGAGAAGATACAGAGAAAGAGAGAAGACAGAGAAGAAAGAGAGAAGATACAGAGAAGATACAGAGAAAGAGAGAAGATACAGAGAAGATACAGAGAAGATACAGAGAAAGAGAGAAGATACAGAGAAGATACAGAGAAAGAGAGAAGATACAGAGAAAATACAGAGAAAGAGAGAAGATACAGAGAAAGAGAGAAGATACAGAGAAGATACAGAGAAGAGAGAAGATACAAAGATACAGAGAAAGAGAGAAGATACAGAGAAAATACAGAGAAAGAGAGAAGATACAGAGAAAATACAGAGAAAGAGAGAAGATAGAGAAAGAGAGAAGATACAGAGAAAGAGAGAAGATAGAGAGAAGACAGCGGAGAAAGAGAGAAGATACAGAGAAAGAGAGAAGATACAGAGAAGATACAGAGAAAGAGAGAATACACAGAAAAGATACAGAGAAGATACAGAGAAAGAGAGAAGATACAGAGAAGATAGAGAGAAGACAGCGAAGAAAGAGAGAAGATACAGAGAAAGAGAGAAGATACAGAGAAGATACAGAGAAGATACAGAGAAAAAGAGAAGACACAGAGAAGATACAGAGAAGATACAGAGAAAGAGAGAAGATACAGAGAAGATACAGAGAAAGAGAGAAGATACAGAGAAGATAGAGAGAAGATACAGAGAAAGAGAGAAGATACAGAGAAGATAGAGAGAAGATACAGAGAAAGAGAGAAGATACGGAGAAGATACAGAGAAAGAAAGAAGATACAGAGAAGATACAGAGAAGAAAAATAGAAAGTAGAGAGAAAATAGAGAGAAGCATTAATGACACATACATTAGAGGGGGAGAGATGGGGAGATGGGGACGGTTGTGTCCCTGAAGCGAAAAGATACCAGTGGGGGGACATGCTATCAAGCAGCACATTACCCCAAAAGCACAGGCCTCTAAGCTGAGCTGACAGTCCGCTCTCTCTTCTCTCCTTTCCTCCTCTACGCCCTCTCCACCAGGCTTTTTCATTACTGTAGGCCAGTGGGCCCCAGGGAGAGGAATGGGGGGAAAGCACAGGCCTTATTTATTTGTATTTTTTATTTTACCTTTATTTAACTAGGCAAGTCAGTTAAGAACAAATTCTTATTTACAATGATGGCCTACCCCGGCCAAACCCAGACGACGCTGGGCCAATTGTGCGCTGCCCTATGGTACTCCCAATCACAACTGGATATGATACAGTCTGGATTCGAACCAGGGACTATAGTAACGCCTCTTGCACTGAGATGCAGTGCCTAAACCGCTGCGCAACTCGGGAACCCCTTATAGGTGGAGACAGTTCAGTGGCAGCTCTGCTCTACACTCAAAACGCTGCTCGCTTTTTCCTCTGAGGAGACGTGCATAGGGCTGATAATAATCATCATCATAACAATAGTTAACGTTATACTGCAATTCATTTCTATAATTCATTTAGTGTAGAGCAAGCTCCTTTAGATGTCCTTCTGCAATGTGGATAAAAGGGCATCGAAAACAGTGGAAAACAGTAGCGTCGGGCTATCTAGACCACATCCAAAAGCCCTGACAGAGTCCTGACAGAGGAGGCCGAATGCTGAGGAAGAGGGGGAGGAGAGGAGGAGGAGAGGGGGAAGAGAGAAGGAGGATAGGAGGACGCACATGCGTTATAGCTATCTGTTGAGTCACTGCCTCAGAATGCTTGGCTCAGTGTTATTTTCCCTTCTACTACTCCTCAAACTTTGTCCTCTAACTTTGTCTAAGTGCATTTGTCTAAGTGTCATCTCCCTCCTTTCTCATACGCACACACACAATCTCTCTCTGTCTATCTCTCTGACTTGCACTCTCACACTCTCTTTCTCACTCTCTCTCTCTCTCTCTCTCTCTCTCTCTCTCTGTCGCTCACTCATGCCTTCATTGCTTGGCGGGTTACAGGAGTGTCTCTTGCATGGTGCCTAACAGAGTGAGCCAGATTCCCATCACGCCAGGAGCACAATCTTAGGCCCTGGTTGAACAGATATTGATTTTCCAGAGGACACTTCATTATCATTCTGGTCCAAAAACAAAGCGCATCAACACAGTCAAGCCCTTGGTTGGGAACATTCACAGAACATTGGTAGAACATCATGCCTCAGTAAACACAGTGGAATTCCAACCAATGGCGCTGTCTCTGGAGTCTTTTTCACAGTCATTTTAATGGAGATATCTTTGTGAAAGGCTGATGACACATTACATTGTTAGTAGTCAGTTATTCTGGCTACTAACATCCATTTAGATGGCCTCCATATTTACCAGGACTCCAGCTACATGTAGTATGTGGTGTCAGCTAAATATTGCTTTAGTATTTAGAAAAAGGTTGGTTAATTGTAAATCGCTCTGGATAAGATCATGACTAAAATGTAGACTGTGACTCACGTGTAAACTTTGAGTACAAAGTCCTTCTCCTCTTTGAGGTCAGTGATGGTGTGAAACACGTCACTCATGGCCAGGACAGCACAGCCGTACGGTCTCCTGTACTGCACGTGGGGCAGACCCTTCTTTGAGTCATTCAACAGCATACGACCTGGATACAACAACAACAACAAAAACAACAATGCATTAGCTCCACATGAGTAATAGCTTTCCTGGAAATCACATTGTGATATTTCTGTTACTCCGTTTCACATAGGCTCACCAGTTCGTATGACATGTGTCACAATGTACAGATCTCTCTTCAAGTCCTTACTGCTCAGATCCTAAGGACAAAACAACCATTAACACAAAACACTGTAGCCGACTTACAGTGCATGGATGTTTCCACATTAGGTAACTACATTATTTGTCATTGCTGTTGAATCACATAATCCATGAATAGTTCATCCAAAGCTAAAATCCTATGAGTGTTTATCAGTGGCGTCATGTGAGTGCGGAGAGCGAAGAGTTACCGTGAAGAGAGCACACAGACGGTCCACTTTCTCTGGGTTCTTTGGCCCTCCATTTTTGTTTAGTCTCACCATAAACTTCTCACTAAGAAGGGAGATACAACATACAGAATATAACATGAATTAAGGCACATTGTTTTTAATTGAATCCTTATTAAAACCAGGAAGTCCCATTGAGATAAATCATCTATTTACAACGTGAAAGGAACCCTGAGCAGTCCTGTATCGTGCGTAAACAGGACACATGAGCGAAGTGACCTTGCGCTAAGGGTGACATGTTGTGAGTGGGGGGTGTGTGTACAAATAGGGCTATCTTCTGTATACCATCCCTACCTTGTCATGACACTTCAACTGATTGGCTGAAAGGCATTAAGAAGGAAAGAAATTCCAAAAATGTACTTCGAACAAGGCACACCTGTTAATTGAAATGCATGCCAGGTGACTACCTCATGAAGCTGGTTGAGAGAATGCCAAGAGTGTGCAAAGCTGTCATCAAGGCAAAGGGTGGTTACTTTGAAGAATCTAAAATAACACTTATTTTGTTACTACATGATTCCATATGTGTTATTTCATAGTTCTGATGCCTTTACATTTATTATACTATGTAGAAAATAGTACAATAAATAAAAAACATTGAATGAGTAGGTAAGTCCAAACGTTTGACTGGTACTGTATATATTTAGAACATATATACACTGAACCGAACAATGCTACAATTTCAATGATTTTACTAAGTTGGAGTTCATATAAGGAAATCAGTCAATTGAAATACATTTATTAGGCCCTAATCTATGTATTTCACATGACTGGGCAGAGCGCAGCCATGGGTGGGCCTTGGAGGGCATAGGCCTACCTACTTGGGAGCCAGGCCCAACCATTGGGGAGCCAGGCCCAGCCAATCAAAATTAGTTTTTCCCCACAAAAGGACTTTATTACAGAAATACAGAAATACTCCTCAATTTCATCAACTGTCCTGGTGGCTGGTCTCAGACGATCCCTCAGGTGAAGAAGCTGGGCGTGGAGGGCCTGGTCTGCGGTTGTGAGGCCGGTTGGAAGTACTGCCAATTTCTCTAAAACGACGTTGGAGACGCTTATGGTAGATAAATGAACATTAAATTCTCTGGCAACAGCGCTGGTGGAGATTCCTGCAGTCAGCATGCCAATTGCACACTCCCTCAAAATTAGGACATCTGTGGCATTATGTTGTGTGAAAAAAATGCATATTTAAGAGTGGCCTTTGATTGTCCCCAGCACAAGGTGCACCTGTGTAATGATCATGCTGTTTAATCAGTTTCTTTATATGCAACACATGTCAGGTTGATGGATTATCCTGGCAAAGGAGAAATGTAAACTATCAGGGATGTCAACATATTTGTATATTCTGTTATAATCTCCACCTGGCACAGCCAGAGGAGGACTGGCCACCACTCATAGCCTGGTTCCTCTCTAAGTTCCTTCCTAGGTTATGGCCTTTCTAGGGAGTTTTTCCTAGCCACCGTGCTTCTACACCTACATTGCTTGCTGTTTGGAGTTTTAGGCTGGGTTTCTGTCTTCTATTGTGTTATTGACTGTATGTTTGTTTATTCCATGTGTAACTCTGTGTTGTTGTTTGTGTCGCACTGCTTTGCTTTATCTTGGCCAGGTCACAGTTGTAAATGAAAACCTGTTCTCAACTGGCCTACCTGGTTAAATAAAGGTGAAATAAAGAAAAAGAAAAAAAAGAAACACAATACACCCATACCTAGAATTTTTTGCTCATTTATAAAAGCAATAAAACTGAAATATCACATTAACATAAGTAAATGGTAAGTAAATGGTTCAAGTCCGGGCTCTGGCTGGGCCACTCAAGGACATTCAGAGACTTGTCCCGAAGCCACTCCTGCGTTTTCTTGGCTGTGTGCTTAGGTTTGTTGTCCTGTTGAAAGGTGAACCTTTGTCCCAGTCTGAGGTCCTGGGCGCTATGCAGCAGGTTTTCATCAAGGAACTCTCTGTTCTTTGCGCTGTTCATCTTTGCCTCGATCCTGACTAGTCTTCCAGTCCCTGCCACTGAAAAACATTCCACAGCATGATGATGATGCTGCCGCCACCATGCTTCACCGTAGGAATGGTTCCAGGTTTCCTCCAGACGTGACGCTGGTCATTCAGGCCAAAGAGTTCAATCTTGGTTTCATCACACCAGAGAATCTTGTTTCTCATGGTCTGATAGTCTTAAGGTGTCTTTTGGCAAACACCAAACGGGCAGTCATGTGCCTTTTACTGAAGAGTAGATTCCATCTGGCCACTCTACCATAAAGGCCTAATTGGTGGAGTGGTGCAGTGATGGTTGTCCTTCTAGAAGGTTCTTCCATCTCCACAGAGGAACTCTAGAGCTCGGTCAGAGTGACCACTGAGTTCTTGGTCACTTTTCTGACCAAGGCCTTTCTCCACCGATTGCTCAGTTTGGCCGGGGGGCCAGCTTTAGGAAGAGTCTTGGTGGTTCCAAACTTCTTCCATTTAAGAATGATGGAGGCCACTGTGTTCTATGGGACCTTAAATGCTGCAGATATGTTTGGGTACACTTCCCCATGTTTGTGCCTCGACACAATCCTGTCTCTGAGTTCTACTGACAATTCCTTCGACCTCATGGCTTGGTTTTTGCTCTGACATGCACTGTCAACTGTGGGACCTTATATAGACAGGTGTGTGTCTTTCCAAATCATGTCCAAGTAATTGAGTTTACCACCTGTGGACACCAAGTTATAGCAACATCTCAAAGATGATCAATGGAAACAGGATGCACCTGAGCTCAATTTCGGATCTCATAGCAAATGGTCTGAATACTTATGTAAAAAACATGTGTTTTTTCTTTGTTATTATGGGGTCTTGTGTATATATTGCAGAGGAAATGGTTTTATTTTAACCATTTTAGGAGGGGTCTGAATACTTTCCGAAGGCACTGTACATGTCATGGGATGCTTTTCACAAGGACATATTATTTTGCGTCAGGATTCCTGAGCATGAAACGCATATGGGTTTTTCAGTGTGCTGGTTGGCTATATTGACGAAAAACTGATTCCATATGGGATTGAATGGTGGTCTTTTACACAGATGGGGTTCCATCTATCACGGGAGAGAGGCCAGTCCTCTGCACTCAAGTTCTCCCATATGGACACATTTTATGATCCACCGAGAGCAACTGGCGGCAAAAGAGCAGTGAGCACAGAACTGGGAGATATACTACAGCAGGTAACTTTGATTGTAAACTACATCAAACCACATCCACTGAGCACACGCCTGTTCACAAAACTATGTGGAAACATGGGATCAGAGCATGATGATGTTCTATTTCACACTGACGCTTGGTGGTTATTGAGAGGGAGTGATGGAAAGATTTTTTACATTGAGAGAGGAGCTGTTGTTAATCACAATGGATATAAAAAAAACAGACTTGGTTGACTTTCTGTGTAATGAATAGAAAATAACAGAAAACAGTATCAGTATGATGACTGCTCAAATCCAACGCTTTGAAGAGCACTTTGGGACGGACCTACTTCCCAATCCGTTTCACTGTGATCCTGGCTCAGTTGACATGCCGGTAAGTGAAATCGAACAGCTGATCGAGCTGTCATTTGACCGAATGCTGCAGACAACGCATTCACTACGGAGGATTTTCTATTCCTGACCCAAATAAATAGTGTTCAAAAAGAACCTGGAAACTAGAAAACATCTGACTTCTGACTTCAGTGCACTTGAGACCACTGGGACCTGGGAAAGAAAATCCTTTTGAACAGTCACCCAACTCGGAATTCCAACTCGGGAACTCGTACCTCTTTCTAGAGTTCTGACTTTCCGACCTAAAGATACCTGATGTCATGCTTTGGCCTCATATTTTCCCAATTGTCTTGAAAGAACCATAAAATTCATGGTAGGCCATGGCAGTGCTTGAGGCGTCACTACAGACCTGGGTTCGATCCCAGGCTGTGTCACAGCTGGCCGTGACCGGGAGACCAATGAGGCGGCGTACAATTGGCCCAGCTTTGACCGGGTTAGGGGAGTGTTTGGCCGGCCGGGATTTCCTTATCCCATCGCACTCTAGCGACTCCTTGTGGCAGGTCGGGCGCCTGCAAGCTGGTGTTTCCTCCGACACATTCTTGCGGCTGGCTTCCGGGTTGAGTGAGCAGTGTGTCAAGAAGCAGCGCAGCTTGGCAGGGTCGTGTTTCGGAGGACCCATGACGCTTGACCTTCTCCTCTCCCAAGTCTGTAGGGGAGATGCAGCGATGGGACAAGACTAACTACGAATTGGCTATCACAAAATTGGGGAGAAAAAGGGATAAAAGTAAAAAAATATATAATAATAAAATTAAAAATGCAATGGTAGGCTACCCTTTGCCAGCTCATATCTGTGTGAAGCTGGATTCAGTGCTCTCGTCTGCATTAATACCCAATATTGATCCAGGCTGGATGTGACAGCAGAGATGAGGTGCACATTGTCGACCACGCCCCCTGACTTTGAGAAGCTCCGATGCGACGCGCATCAAACACACCCATCTCATTAGTGGTGGTGAAATAACAGACATTATGTCAGACTAATTTTCAATTAACTGCCCAACATTAAAAGTATGTGAGTATGAGTTGAGAAAATCAGAAATACTGTTAGAATACTTTTCAATTGGCTGCCATAGCCCCAAATAAAAAAGTAAACACTGGCTGTTAATTACATAATTTATTTCACATGGATGGGGTCGCAAGAATTTTCAGATATGGGGTCGTGGGCCCAAAAAGTTTTGGAACCCCTGATTTAGCCAATGACACCTTCTTGATGATTAAATCAAATTAAAATGTTTGGTTGTCTCTCTATAATACTAGCCTCGTGGCTTTAGCTAGCCCAGATAGGTTCCCAATCTCCCAATCTCATAACTAGCTATCAAGCCATTTCAGACTATCAATCAAGTTAGAGTAGCTTGTCTAACTATCTTAGCTGCCATGCCTGCTTGCAAGGGTGCTAGACTTTAGAAAATACAAAAATTGCTTTAATTATTGGGTTATGAGACTATACACAAGGGTGGCAGTTGTAGCAAACTCCTAGGCAAACAAGTTCTTAAATAATCAATTTGATTGATACATTAAAATGACAATTGAACAGGCAAAGAGGTATGCTATATATTTTTTTTACATAGAATTAGCCACAATGATTATGGCGATAGAGTGCTGGAAAAAGCTGTTTCATTTGTTTGAAAAATAAAAAATTATCTGATTTCCTATCACCCCCCCACCCTTGTGTAATTCATGCCCTCTCTAAAATAATGGGTGCATGATGCCCCTGCCTGTATGTTCACATGTGTGTGTGTGTGTGTCCTGCAACCCTCCCTCCAGTAGTCTGCTTATTGTCATGTGCATCATAGAGGGAAAAGGTGTCCACATGTGTGTCCCGTGGTCCTCCCTCAAGTACCTGACCAGCATGTTCTTTCACGTGTTCATGTATAGGATGTGTGAATATGTCCTGTGTGTGAATGTGTCCTTTTTGTGTGTGTCCTGTGTGTGTATAGAGTGTTGACTGTGCGTGTAGCGACCTGATCTGTTTGTTATCGCGGGTGTCGTAGAGGGAGAAGAAGACATCTGCGTCCTCGCTGATGGTGTTATAGGTGAAGCTCTTCAAGTTGATGAAGAGGTGGTGCTGCACCGGAACATGGCAACCATCTCCATGACGCTGACGCATGTTGTCGCCCTGAGAACGAACGGACGACGAACACTAACAAGACAGGTCCTTACTGTGGGGCAAAGCTCCGACTGCGCTGCACACATGCTATGTACAGTGGGGCAAAAAAGTAGTTAGTCAGCCACCAATTGTGCAAGTTCTCCCACTTAAAAAGATGAGAGAGGCCTGTAATTTTCATCATAGGTACACTTCAACTATGACAGACAAAATTAGAAAAATGAATTTATTTGCAAATTGTGGTGGAAAATAAGTATTTGGTCAATAACAAAAGTTTATCTCAATACTTTGTTATATACCCTTTGTTGGCAATGACAGAGGTCAAACGTTTTCTGTAAGTCTTCACAAGGTTTTCAAACACTCTTGCTGGTATTTTGGCCCATTCCTCCATGCAGATCTCCTCTAGAGCAGTGATGTTTTGGGGCTGTTGCTGGGCAACACGGACTTTCAACTCCCTCCAAAGATTTTCTATGGGGTTGAGATCTGGAGACTGGCTAGGCCACTTCGTTGCCCGTGCGGTGTGTTTGGGATCATTGTCATGCTGAAAGACCCAGCCACGTTTCATCTTCAATGCTGAAGATCCTTGCTGATGGAAGGAGGTTTTCACTCAAAATCTCACGATACATGGCCCCATTCATTCTTTCCTTTACACGGATCAGTCGTCCTGGTCCCTTTGCAGAAAAACAGCCCCAAAGCATGATGTTTCCACCCCCATGCTTCACAGTAGGTATGGTGTTCTTTGGATGCAACTCGGCATTCTTTGTCCTCCAAACACGACGAGTTGATTTTTTACCAAAAAGTTATATTTTGGTTTCATCTGACCATATGACATTCTCCCAATCTTCTTCTGGATCATCCAAATGCTCTCTAGCAAACTTCAGACGGGCCTGGACATGTACTGGCTTAAGCAGGGGGACACGTCTGTCACTGCAGGATTTGAGTCCCTGGCAGCGTAGTGTGTTACTGATGGTAGGCTTTGTTACTTTGGTCTCAGCTCTCTGCGGGTCATTCACTAGGTCCCCCCGTGTGGTTCTGGGATTTTTGCTCAGCGTTCTTGTGATCATTTTGACCCCACGGGGTGAGATCTTGCGTGGAGCCCCAGATCGAGGGAGAATATCAGTGGTCTTGTATGTCTTCCATTTCCTAATAATTGCTCCCACAGTTGATTTCTTCAAACCAAGCTGCTTACCTATTGCAGATTCAGTCTTCCCAGCCTGGTGCAGGTCTACAATTTTGTTTCTGGTGTCCTTTGACAGCTCTTTGGTCTTGGCCATAGTGGAGTTTGGAGTGTGACTGTTTGAGGTTGTGGACAGGTGTCTTTTATACTGATAACAAGTTCAAACAGGTGCCATTAATACAGGTAACGAGTGGAGGACAGAGGAGCCTCTTAAAGAAGAAGTTACAGGTCTGTGAGAGCCAGAAGTCTTGCTTGTTTGTTGGGACCAAATACGTATTTTCCACCATCATTTGCAAATAAATTCATTAAAAATCCTACAATGTGATTTTCTGGAATTTTTTTTCTAATTTTGTCTGTCATAGTTGAAGTGTACTTATCTCATCTTTTTAAGCGGGAGAACTTGCACAATTGGTGGCTGACTAAATACTTTTTTGCCCCACTGTATATCTATCCTGTGAAGGTTGTCACTGTGTAGTAGACATTATAGTGGATGTGGTTTGCAAGCTAGGTGATTGTTCACATTGAATGGATTTGTGTTTGTGTTTATGGTAGTGTTGATGGCGAAGTTGATCATTCAAAATGGTGCCATGTGTTTTATCAGTAAAATTATATTTTCAATTAAATGAGTGACAAAGTGTTGGTAATCATAAAAAATGGTGGCGTGTCAAGTTCTCATATACTGTATCTCAACTGGTTATCTAGTGTCATAGATTTAATTGAGGTCATACCTGGTTTGTGCTTGGCTGGCCACTGTGTCGGCTGGATGCATGCTGTGGGGTACACAGAGGGAAAGAGAGAGATTTCAGTTTAGTCAACCCATTTTATTGCCTTCTTACTCATGATCAATAAACTCGTTTGGTTTGTACACCTCAAATCGGGTCTCACAAAGAACCCACACCTGTTGTATAGTACAGTGCAATAGATGCATGAAATCTGATAAAAAGGCGCCCACCAATTTTGCCAAGAGGCTGCTTCAGTGAGCTGTATCCCTAAAATAAGCCCACGAGGTAGAACGTTAGCCCGTGGGAGACAAGAGGACAAAGCCTGTATCACCTACACACACACATAATCACACACACACACACCTCTGTGCTCTGCAACCTTAGAGATCTCCTTTACTCCTGCCTGAAGAGGCGCCAAGGCCTGTGTATCCTGCCAAAAACAAGCTCACTTTCATCGACAGAGTGAGGAGGCTTTTTGGCAGGGATGTGCCATGCTGTTGTTTCTGGGCCAAGCACTTACTGCACTAACAATCTTCCTGCAAAGCCGCAACAAACGGCACAGGTATAATAGGCGACCGCTGGGAAGTTGGACTATTGGTCAGACTGGGTCTACCATTTCCAAGATGGCTTCCCCCAAAACATGACATGGGCATCTATCTATCTACTCTGAGCAGTGACTACACTTAGCTAATTCTGGATCTGGCTGAGTATTCTTTCACTGGAGGTGTAAACTTAGCTTAGAACTCCCTCCTACATTACTATAGTTTAGAACTCCCTCCTACCCTACGTTACTACATTTTAGAAATCCCTCCTACCCTACGTTAATACAGTTTAGAACTCCCTCCTACATTACTATAGCTTAGAACTCCCTCCTACATTACTATAGCTTAGAACTCCCTCCTACATTACTACAGTTTAGAACTCCCTCCTACATTACTATAGTTTAGAACTCACTCCTACATTACTATAGTTTAGAACACCCTCCTACATTACTTTAGTTTAGAACTCCCTCCTACATTACTATAGCTTAGAACTCCCTCCTACATTACTATAGTTTAGAACTCCCTCCTACCCTACGTTACTACAGTTTAGAACACCCTCCTACATTACTTTAGTTTAGATCTGCCTCCTACATTACTACAGTTTAGAACTCCCTCCTACCCTACGTTACTACAGTTTAGAACACCCTCCTACATTACTTTAGATCTGCCTCCTACATTACTACAGTTTAGAACTCACTCCTACATTACTACAGTTTAGAACTCACTCCTACATTACTACAGTTTAGAACTCCCTCCTACCCTACATTACTACAGTTTAGAACTCCCTCCTACCCTACGTTACTACAGTTTAGAACTCCCTCCTACCCTACGTTAATACAGTTTAGAACTCACTCCTACATTACTACAGTTTAGAACTCACTCCTACATTACTACAGTTTAGAACTCCCTCCTACCCTACATTACTACAGTTTAGAACTCCCTCCTACATTACTACAGTTTAGAACTCCCTCCTACCCTACGTTACTACAGTTTAGAACTCCCTCCTACCCTACGTTAATACAGTTTAGAACTCCCTCTTACCCTACGTTACTACAGTTTAGAACACCCTCCTACGTTACTACAGTTTAGAACTCACTCCTACGTTACTACAGTTTAGAACTCCCGCCTACAATACGTTACTACAGTTTAGAACTCCCTCCTACGTTACTACAGTTTAGAACTCCCTCCTATGTTACTACAGTTTAGAACTCACTCCTACGTTACTACAGTTTAGAACTCCCGCCTACAATACGTTACTACAGTTTAGAACTCCCTCCTACGTTACTACAGTTTAGAACTCCCTCCTACGTTACTACAGTTTAGAACTCACTCCTACATTACTACAGTTTAGAACTCCCGCCTACAATACGTTACTACAGTTTAGAACACCCTCCTACGTTACTACAGTTTAGAACTCCCGCCTACAATACGTTACTACAGTTTAGAACTCCCTCCTACGTTACTACAGTTTAGAACTCCCTCCTACGTTACTACAGTTTAGAACTCACTCCTACGTTACTACAGTTTAGAACTCCCACCTACAATACGTTACTACAGTTTAGAACACCCTCCTACATTACTACAGTTTAGAACTCCCTCCTACGTTACTACAGTTTAGAACTCACTCCTACGTTACTACAGTTTAGAACTCCCGCCTACAATACGTTACTACAGTTTAGAACTCCATCCTACATTACTATAGTTTAGAACTCACTCCTACGTTACTATAGATTAGAACTCCATCCTACGTTACTACAGTTTAGAACTCCCTCTTACCCTACGTTACTACAGTTTAGAACTCCCTCCTACCCTACGTTACTACAGTTTAGAACTCCCTCCTACATTACGTTACTACAGTTTAGAACTCCCTCCTACCCTATGTTACTACAGTTTAGAACTCCCTCCTACCCTACGTTACTACAGTTTAGAACTCCCTCCTACCCTACGTTACTACAGTTTAGAACTCCCTCTTACCCTACGTTACTACAGTTTAGAACGCCCTCCTACATTACTACAGTTTAGAACTCCCTCTTACCCTACGTTACTACAGTTTAGAACTCCCTCCTACCCTACGTTACTACAGTTTAGAACTCCCTCCTACCCTACGTTACTACAGTTTAGAACTCCCTCCTACATTACGTTACTACAGTTTAGAACGCCCTCCTACATTACTACAGTTTAGAACTCCCTCTTACCCTACGTTACTACAGTTTAGAACTCCCTCCTACCCTACGTTACTACAGTTTAGAACTCCCTCCTACCCTAAGTTACTACAGTTTAGAACTCACTCCTACCCTACGTTACTACAGTTTAGAACTCCCTCCTACATTACTACAGTTTAGAACTCCCTCCTACCCTACGTTACTACAGTTTAGAACTCCCTCCTACCCTATGTTACTACAGTTTAGAACTCCCTCATACGTTACTACAGCTTATTGAAAATCCCAAGAGAACATTTAGGATATAACTTATATATTATTTCTTAACTGGAGATGGGATTAGTTTACGTAACCCAGACTGTAACATGTAATTAATTTACAATAACCCAACGTGTGTTTTTACAAAACCTCTTCTAGGTTGTCACAGCGCATTCTTGCTTGTGAGAGTCACGTGTGTGCTGGGAGAGGGACAAACTCAATATGACAGCAGCGTGCGCTTAAAGAATAGGGGGGATGAAATGGTTAGATCCACAACAGCGGAGTCGCGCCTCTCATGAATCACCTTCCTATGGATGATTTGATAATCGGCAAATTCCCTAACACACACACACACACACACACACACACATGCACACACACGCATGCACATGTACACGCACTCCAAAATACCCTCGCTCAGAAAATGCATACAGGACACACACACACACACACACACACACATTTACACGTTCATAAGAAGGCAGACACACACAAAATAATATAGCACAAAGGCATATGCACACACACACTCACACGCAAACAGAATCCAACGTTCATTTGCATAAACACTCTCTCTGTGTCAGTGTACCATACAAATAAATAATTAACACCCACACACTTCTATTAGAAAACTATCACACACAAGAGTCATATATGTGTAAGTACACTATGCATGTATAATATCTGTGTAAGTACACTATGCATGTATAATATCTGTGAAAGTACACTATGCATATATAATATCTGTGGAAGTACACTATGCATGTATAATATCTGTGTAAGTACACTATGCATGTATAATATCTGTGGAAGTACACTATGCATGTATAATATCTGTGGAAGTACACTATGCATGTATAATATCTGTGGAAGAACACTATGCATGTATAATAATGCATAGTAAATGCACATCTTGAGGGCAGGTTGACTTGTATTGGGATGAGTCTTGTCCTGGAGGCAGAACTGAGCTGCAAAGACAAAATTGGCTATATTGTAAAAATCCATGAAAAAAAATGTGCTTTTTGGTCTTAATTTAAGGTTAGGGTTAGGCATTAAGGTTAACAGCATGGTTAGGGTTAGGTTAAAAGAACTAGAACAAGATTCATGACCTGCATCTTGAGGGTCACTGTTTTCTTAATGGCCAGGGGGTTGACAGAGTTAACGATAATGGCCAGGGGGTTGACAGAGATAACAATAACGGCCAAGGGGATGACAGAGATAACAATAATGGCCAGGAGGTTGACAGGGCTATCAATAATTGCCAGGGGGTTGACAGAGATAACGATAATGGCCAGGCGGTTGACAGAGATAACGATAATGGCCAGGGGGTTGACAGGGCTATGAATATTTGCCAGGCGGTTGACAGGGCTAACGATGTGTAATACATTTGCATTCACCCATAACACCCACATAATATGGCCATGTACAGAATGCACCAATTACAGAAAAAGTTTAATATGTTCACAGTACCAATTTGTAGAGTTCAGATACACTGATATGATCCTGATCCACCATTTCAAACTCCTTTCTAGGAACAAGGTCCAAGCCAAGGTGCCTATTGAGAGAGAGAGAGAGAGAGAGAGAGAGAGAGAGAGAGAGAGAGAGAGAGAGAGAGAGAGAGAGAGAGAGAGAGAGAGAGAGAGAGAGAGAGAGAGAGAGAGAGAGAGAGAGAGAGAGAGAGATGGGGAGTCCACAAATCATAACATTAACCATCCAAGAAAACACAACTGACATTCAAAAAGCATTTCCTCATTAATAAGCACTGTCTGAACAACTAATTAGCTCATTGGCAGCACGTTAACATTCATACAACTTCCCAACTAAACAGTGTTTTTATGTTGTATGCAGTTTAGCTAAATATACATATTTTTTAAGTATCTAAATCACCCAAATCCATTTAACTAAGATTAAGTGAACATTTCAAGTTGACCCAACATATGGCCTTTTCATTTTAAGCTCTTCCTTGGATGATGAGGATGGAGCCGAGAGAGCTCTCTCTACGGGTGGCTACTAATCTAGTTGATAACGTAGGATCAATCAGTAAGGATAGCTCACATTACTTCATTCAGTAAGCACAATATAATTCACATGGCTTCCTCTTCTATGGGCACAGCAGGAATTTATATCTGATGTTGACAATGTTCTCATCAACAGCACAGCATCATGTCCAGGGCTCTAAATTACAATTTTCCTTGGTAGCACTGGTGCTGCAAACTTTAAAAAGATAGGAGCACAACATAGGAGCACCCGTAGGATGGATAGAGCATGGTGCTGGCAACACCAAGGACCTGGGATCAATTCATTCCCCTTGGGGCCAACTATAGAGTATTGCATAAGTACTCTGATAAGTACTAGAAGTCTCTTCGGATAGACGCATCTGCTAAATGACTGTGTCATTACATTACATCTACATTATATACTGTAACATGATACAGTGTTATACACACACACACGCGGTCACACTCAATATGGTCTCTTGCCCATGCGATACAGTACAGTAACTCACTCGTTGCCCCAGTCCAGGCGCACAGTGATGTGGCGTTTGATCTCTCTGGTCTGGTCTTGGGCCAGGTGACCCTGGATGAGCTGCCGGCGCAGGTCGATGAGCTCATTCATCACATGACGCAGTTTGTGGAACAGGTCCACCTTGTGCTTCTGTGTGGATCACATACACAACAATATGATCAAAACATAGAACATTGCATATGACATTACATGGTTCAATACACATTGAGTCTTGGAGACTCCCACACTATAGTATGCCTACTGCATATTGGTCTGAACAATGACATTTCCATGTTAGTACCCCTATGTTGATGAGAGTTCCCTGGTCTGCTATGGGAGAACCCAGTACCTCCAGCTCCAGGCAGCCTCATGATTCGATCCCTGGTTTTAAATATACTTCCATTATGAAACACACAGCTAACCAACTAGATACTGTCAGAGTGCAGGTGTTCCTCCTGACAGAAGAAGGTCAGGGTTATGAAAGTGTAATGAGTGTTAATAAAACACACTGTGACATGGCTGTGTCATGAAATAATTATGCCGGAATTATGCAGCTATTAAGGAAAATGGTTCAGTGAAGCCTGTTCTCTGTTATTAACAACCAACAAGGATCTTTCTTTTCTACTGGAGGTTACATATGATACCATATGCTAAAATACTCGTATAATTAATTAAGAAGATAGAACAAAAAAATACAAGTCCTACTAGGCTACGTAGTTACCATATGAGTTCCACTGGAGGCTGCCTAGTGGTTCTACTGGAGGCTACGTAGTTACCATATGAGTTCTACTGGAGGCTACCTAGTTACCATGTGAGTTCTACTGGAGGCTATCCAGTTACCATATGAGTTCTACTGGAGAATACCCAGTTACCATATGAGTTCCACTGGCGGCTGCCTAGTTACCATATGCTTTCTATTGGAGGCTGCCTAGTTACCATATGAGT
Source organism: Oncorhynchus mykiss (assembly GCF_057628025.1). Classification (NCBI taxonomy): domain Eukaryota; kingdom Metazoa; phylum Chordata; class Actinopteri; order Salmoniformes; family Salmonidae; genus Oncorhynchus; species Oncorhynchus mykiss. The sequence goes on along the minus strand of NC_143037.1, from coordinate 63,824,551 downwards.
TCCACTGGAGGCTGCCTAGTGGTTCTACTGGAGGCTACGTAGTTACCATATGAGTTCCACTGGAGGCTGCCTAGTGGTTCTACTGGAGGCTACCTAGTTACCATATGAGTTCCACTGGAGGCTGCCTAGTGGTTCTACTGGAGGCTACCTAGTTACCATATGAGTTCCACTGGAGGCTGCCTAGTGGTTCTACTGGAGGCTACCTAGTTACCATATGCTTTCTATTGGAGGCTGCCTAGTTACCATATGAGTTCCACTGGAGGCTGCCTAGTGGTTCTACTGGAGGCTACCTAGTTACCATATGAGTTCCACTGGAGGCTGCCTAGTGGTTCTACTGGAGGCTACCTAGTTACCATATGCGTTCTACTGGAGGCTGCCTAGTGGTTCTACTGGAGGCTACCTAGTTACCATATGCTTTCTATTGGAGGCTGCCTAGTTACCATATGAGTTCCACTGGAGGCTGCCTAGTGGTTCTACTGGAGGCTACCTAGTTACCATATGCGTTCTACTGGAGGCTGCCTAGTGGTTCTACTGGAGGCTACCTAGTTACCATATGCTTTCTATTGGAGGCTGCCTAGTTACCATATGAGTTCCACTGGAGGCTGCCTAGTGGTTCTACTGGAGGCTACCTAGTTACCATATGAGTTCCACTGGAGGCTGCCTAGTGGTTCTACTGGAGGCTACCTAGTTACCATATGCGTTCTACTGGAGGCTGCCTAGTGGTTCTACTGGAGGCTACCTAGTTACCATATGCTTTCTATTGGAGGCTGCCTAGTTACCATATGAGTTCCACTGGAGGCTGCCTAGTGGTTCTACTGGAGAATACCCAGTTACCATATGAGTTCCACTGGCGGCTGCCTAGTTACCATATGCTTTCTATTGGAGGCTGCCTAGTTACCATATGAGTTCCACTGGCGGCTGCCTAGTTACCATATGAGTTCTACTGGAGGCTGCCTCGTTACCATATGAGTTCTACTGGAGGCTGCCTAGTTACCATAGGAGTTCTACTTGAGGTAACTAGTTACCATACGAGTTCCATTGGATGCTACCTAGTTACCATATGAGTTCTAACATAATTAATTAGGAAAATAATATTTTTTAAGTCCTACTCAGTTGACCTACAGGTGATACAGGGTTTCATCAGCCACAGGTTCATGGAAACAAACTTTTCTCCATGACCAAGGACATCACTTTTAATTGAGCAGCGCACACTACTTCCCAGGTTTGTTTAAATAAGTGCAAAGATTAAGCGCATCCACAACGTTCATGTACATTTAATGAGGGTAAACATTCCATGTTCTCAAACTGCTCATGGCTGTAGGAAAACAAAGATTTTAGTCAGAGTTGATGAGGCATCTCGGACGGCTGTTCTGTAAGGTCTAATTATGTACATTACAACAGATACACATTAATGCTCAAGCCATCGCTCCCTGAAGTACCACTATGAATTCTAATTGGCAGCAAAACGCCTCGAGGGCAAAACATTCAAGGAAAAATCTAATAAACTTGTCAACATCTAGCCAATGATACATCCTGCTTTTTATGGATGGTAACCGTGGTGGTGACTGGCTGCACTGGCTACCAAACAGGGGGGCAGAATGAGTGCAGTGTTAAATCAATGGTTTGTATTAGTCGTGCTTGACAGGAAGTTACATCACCACAGTGCCGCCCCAGGCTCCTTGGCTCCTCTGAGCATGAGCAGTCCTCAGTGAGAGGTTACGTAAAAACACGCTGCCAGCTCGACAACATCTCCCTCCTCTCAGCTCAAGCTGCAGCTACATTCAGTAGCTACATCCCCCTGGCTCCTGCCCCCTCTACATTTAGCATGATAAGGGTTTATTTAGGTCTCATGGAACATTTATAAAGTGAGAGGAGGATGAGGATGCTGGCTGAATGTACAGAACTGTATTGGGTTTTAAGTTGATGTTATAATAGACCATGACAGGTAAACATTAGCCTGGGCCAGATCTGTGTGGGCTTTAGCTATCTCTTCTGACTATCATTGGTATGAATGGCATGCCAACGATAGAGGAGTTGGCTACTGCACATAGAGATCTGGGACGAGGCTAGACAAAGAGCTGTGGTAACAGCAGAGTGACATACAGTGAAATTGCCTATGACAGCTAGCTATCTAGGACATTATTTATGGCCAATGACTATTTTTGGTTTTACAGTAATATGAAGACATAGAATGGAGTGGCAGCCTTTAGGACATGTTATGGGGATTCATGGGAAGGGGCTGTATTTGCAGTACAGTGTGTTCAACCCCAATGGTGTCTTACTATCCCACAGTATCTTGCAAATAGACATGGGCTTTTCAGGTATTGAATGAGGTTGATGGAAACTGCATACTGTAGGTAAAAATGTCTCTCATCAAATCCCTTGAACTGAGTATGTAATGCATGGATGGATGCAGCTCCTATTTCTTGTTCCCTTTCCGATGATCTTCTAACCCTGCACATTGCATCTAAACGGACCCAATGTTTCCTCGACACTAGACAGAGGTCTCCCAGTGAAAGGTGAAACGGTACTCACCACGTAGAGTTGCTTCCACAGCACGCCCCATTCCTGCAGGGTGGAGGTGGTCTCAGTGATGATAGGATCTTCCAGAGGCACCACCGTCTCACACACCCTAGGGTGAGACACACAGTTATAGAAACAGAGTCAGACACTCAGAAATATTCAGATTTGACAGAGGGAAACAAATAGAGAAACAAAAACAGAAATAATTGAACGCACGCACAAACACACATGGATACATACACACACTCAAGCATGCATGCACACACTCACTCACACATACACACACATTTAGATCACTGCCCTGAGCTGACACTGTAATGACATAACTCATGATTCAAAATAATAAAACATTACACAGTAATGAACTTTTCACTTTGTGAAATTAGGATTACAATGGATCATTAGAGCAAAAACACAATAGACATAATTTATTGTTCAGAGTGCCAACCATGAGACTAAATGTAAGACAAGAGAAAGACCTTCAGCAAGACAGAGAGAAGACAGCCAGGTTATGTTGTGAGATGTGGTTATATGCACTGTGGTTTTGGATTCCATAATGTACAACTATGCATTGCTGACCTTTTACATTTTGTTCTATATAAAATGGGTCTAGTTAAAACCATAAGACAGTTCATTCATTACATAACAAGTTAGAATGATACTCTATATCTCCAGCATAGATGTGATGCATTGGAAGAACTGAGGAGAAACCGTACAGATGTACATGATGTTAATTTGAGCCAGTTTTCCACAGTAGGAAAATAATCTGGCAGCAACATGAAATGTGAATTATTATCTGGTTTCTAATTCATTGACATTATTTCTAGGGGTTGATAACTTTTTCTTTAGGGCAAATCAAGTCTGACATTTTAAAGTAGAAATTACAAACTTTAGAAGCCTTCTTAAACCTTGAATACACTACAAGTTTCAATTTCATGCTGTGTAGGAAAGTTCTCAGCAACAAAAGAGTGATCAAATTAAGTTCCTACATCTGTAGGTGTTTCACATCATTAACCACACTGAACAGCAATGCACATATCTCAAGTGCAACTCTGAGCGGGGAAGTGTCACAATACCAACTTCTGCACCGTTAATTGATGATTGGGCGTCAGGTAGCCTCGCGGTTAAGAGTATTGGGCAAGTAACTGAAAGGTCGCTAGTTCGAATCCCCTAGTCAACTAGATAAAAAATCTGTCGATGTTCCCTTGAGCAAGGCACTAAACCCTAATTGCTCTGGAATAGAGTGTCTGCTAGATTACAGAAATGGGAATTTAAATGTTAAAATGTCATTGTTTTGAAAGCAAACGAGAGCTCTCTGACTAGGTCCTATGTGCTATAGCGGCACTGGAGGGCGTTGGTGTAACACTGTGAAGTATCCTCCCAGTCCACACTGTGAAGTATCCTCCCTGTCAACACTGTGAAGTATCCCCCCATTCCACACTGTGAAGTATCCTCCCAGTCCACACTGTGAAGTATCCTCCCTGTCAACACTGTGAAGTATCCCCCCATTCCACACTGTGAAGTATCCTCCCAGTCCACACTGTGAAGTATCCTCCCTGTCAACACTGTGAAGTATCCCCCCATTCCACACTGTGAAGTATCCCCCCATTCCACACTGTGAAGTATCCTCCCAGTCCACACTGTGAAGTATCCTCCCTGTCAACACTGTGAAGTATCCCCCCATTCCACACTGTGAAGTATCCTCCCAGTCCACACTGTGAAGTATCCTCCCTGTCAACACTGTGAAGTATCCTCCCTGTCCACACTGTGAAGTATCCTCCCTGTCAACACTGTGAAGTATCCTCCCTGTCAACACTGTGAAGTATCCTCCCTGTCCACACTGTGAAGTATCCTCCCTGTCCACACTGTGAAGTATCCTCCCTGTCAACACTGTGAAGTATCCTCCCAGTCCACACTGTGAAGTTCCTCCCTGTCAACACTGTGAAGTATCCTCCCTGTCCACACTGTGAAGTATCCTCCCTGTCAACACTGTGAAGTATCCTCCCTGTCAACACTGTGAAGTATCCTCCCAGTCCACACTGTGAAATATCCTCCCAGTCAACACTGTGAAGTATCCTCCCAGTCCACACTGTGAAGTATCCTCCCTGTCAACACTGTGAAGTATCCTCCCAGTCCACACTGTGAAGTATCCTCCCTGTCAACACTGTGAAGTATCCCCCCAGTCCACACTGTGAAGTATCCTCCCTGTCCACAATGTGAAGTATCCTCCCAGTCCCCACTGTGAAGTATCCTCCCAGTCCACAATGTGAAGTATCCTCCCAATCCACACTGTGAAGTATCCTCCCAGTCCACACTGTGAAATATCCTCCCATTCCACACTGTGAAGTATCCTCCCAGTCCACACTGGGAAGTATCCTCCCTGTCAACACTGTGAAGTATCCTCCCAGTCCACACTGGGAAGTATCCTCCCTGTCAACACTGTGAAGTATCCTCCCAGTCCACACTGTGAAGTATCCTCCCTGTCAACACTGTGAAGTATCCTCCCTGTCAACACTGTGAAGTATCCTCCCAGTCCACACTGGGAAGTATCCTCCCTGTCAACACTGTGAAGTATCCTCCCTGTCAACACTGTGAAGTATCCTCCCTGTCAACACTGTGAAGTATCCTCCCTGTCAACACTGTGAAGTATCCTCCCTGTCAACACTGTGAAGTATCCTCCCTGTCCACACTGTGAAGTTCCTCCCTGTCCACAATGTGAAGTATCCTCCCTGTCAACACTGTGAAGTATCCTCCCTGTCAACACTGTGAAGTATCCTCCCTGTCAACACTGTGAAGTATCCTCCCTGTCAACACTGTGAAGTATCCTCCCTGTCAACACTGTGAAGTATCCTCCCTGTCAACACTGTGAAGTATCCTCCCAGTCCACACTGTGAAGTATCCTCCCTGTCAACACTGTGAAGTATCCTCCCAGTCCACACTGGGAAGTATCCTCCCTGTCAACACTGTGAAGTATCCTCCCAGTCCACACTGGGAAGTATCCTCCCTGTCAACACTGTGAAGTATCCTCCCTGTCAACACTGTGAAGTATCCTCCCTGTCAACACTGTGAAGTATCCTCCCTGTCAACACTGTGAAGTATCCTCCCAGTCCACACTGGGAAGTATCCTCCCTGTCCACACTGTGAAGTATCCTCCGTGCCCACACTGTGAAGTAGCCACCCAGTCCACACTGTAAAGATACTGATCCTAGCCTAATCTCCATCAACTCTAGCTGATAAATAGCTGCCTGCCTGCCTGCCTGCCTGCCTGCCTGCCTGCCTGCCTGCCTGCCTGCCTGTCTTTGCTCTGCCTGCTCTCTGCTTCCACTGCCATGAACAGCTTTTGTGCCTTGAACAGCTCTGATGACCACTGCTGTCGTGTATGTCCGTTGGAGGGTGTGTGTGTGTGTGTGTGTGTGTGTGTGTGTGTGTGTGTGTGTGTGTGTGTGTGTGTGTGTGTGTGTGTGTGTGTGTGTGTGTGTGTGTGTGTGGGCATGCTTCGCTGGCAAAGCAGAACTAATGCTGTTTAAGTATAGCTCCTCACAGATCAGTGATGAGGGAAATGAGGCCACAGAAATGGGCAAGACATGCACACACCACCCATCATTGAATCTGACCCAATGGCAGCATGACAGTATGTTGTGGGAAAGACAACGCTTCCTTTGACTTCCATGAACCAATGCTCCTGTTCCACTTATCTCATCTATCACAGTGGTCTTATGACTTAACAGGAAGAGACTCACCCTCTGTTGCTGACTGTGGATTTCTTCAGGTGGACATAGCTGGCTGGGAATATACCCTGCTGGATGGATAGGGCAAAAGTGTTAAAAAGAGAGTAGCAAGGTCCTGCAACTGAAGACCATAGTCTTCTACATGCATGTAAACAGTATGTCCCACATGTTGCATGTGTGTCCTGTGTTGTACTTGTTATGCTTTGGTCAACTGTAATGTGGAGCAGTTGTTAGAGGACTAGAGCTGTGTTGACAGAGAAAGACTACTGTAGCAACAAGCTACTCTTAGATTGTGGCTATTTTAATACTGCTCTAACTCTCTCTGACACACACACATACACTAGCACGCATGCACACACACAAACACACACACACACACAAGCTGCATATGCAGAAGTGCCAGCCCAATTGTAGCTGAGTTGGGGAGGACAGAACAGTGCAAACTGCCACCCGTGCAGTTCCTCTTTTTGCTATAATCTGACAGATGTGATGAATTGGCCACAGTATGCACAGCTGATTGTGGCAGCTCAGGGAGAGTATGAGCGAGGGAGCGTGGGAGGAAGAGTACATAACAAAATGGAGGCGTGTTGGTGGGGGACTGTAAATAGCTCATGAAAGTAGTGAAAGCAGGACGGGCATTAGCATCACATAAGACCTTGAGAGATCTGCCAGGATTGTTAGAAGTTTTTGTGTGTCTTTCTGGAACAGTATGTTATCTGGCATAACGCTAGATCGTACTGACTTTTGACTTCAGGTCGGTTTCAAAGAATGATGAGACAAAAGAGGTATCTGTAGCCTGGTCCCAGATCTGTAGATCAGTGCTTTATCCCTCTGTCCAGCACTGTCATGACATTGTAGACCACATACAGATCGGGGACTGGGGCCAGGCTAAGGCATCACTGGTTTCCCAGCTTATTAAGATACTGACTGAGTGACTGGTATCAGATGTCAGACATTTTGATTTGGAATATGAAGCCGGAGGAACGGGTACGGTAATAGACATGGTTTACTAAACAATCGATTGGATCGGAAGAGGATGTGTCAGTAATATTTCATAATAACTCACTGCAGTGCAGAATATTGATCGATGGCAGAAGCCATGGTGGTGCATTGCTTGGAGGTACTGTACATATTTAGTTCAAACATAGTGTACGCAAGGTACACACATCCAATAAACTTCCACAGCTGCAGGAAGGAACAGTACCACCTTTGGTCTCTTGGCTGTCCCACCCCAATGGGAGGTCAGCTCCCACTCAGCCCAGTCAAAGTTCTTCTCTGTCCAGGCACCCCAATGATAGAAACAGCTTCCCCCTGATGCTAGGCGAACAAAGTCCCTGCCCATCTTCTGAAAATGTCTGAAACCAAACCTCTTCAACGAGTATCTTAAATAAGAAAACTCAGTCTTATCCCTACCCCCAAAAAATAACAAATAAACTTGCACTTGACTATTCCTACTAGCACTGACTTTGCTGATAACTTATTTGAGGAAAACATGTATTACTACGACTGTGATATGTGGTTGTCTCACCTAACTATCTTAAGATGAATGCACTAACTGTAAGTCACTCTGGATAAGAGCGTCTGCTAAATCAGTGGATCCCAGCATTTTTTGGTTACTGTAGCACAAACTGAATTTTGCTCTGACTGGCGTATTCCTGAAGTACCCCCTCCTGTGCATTTTACCAGTAGGTCTATGGTCTCAAGGGTCTTCTTAAGTACTGTACCTCCTGTGGATAGGCGAAGTACACCCAGGGGTCCTTGTACCCCCGGTTGGGAACTACAGTTCTAAATAACTAAAATGTTAATGTAAAATGTAATGATACCATAGAAAAAATAAGATGAATACCTGCACACTCTTTGAATGCTCTTTGATTTTGAAAGTAATGTGGTCAGCCTGACAAAGAAACACTTAGTAATCAAAACATTGCTATTAAAATATAGGATTATTTTAGCAGCTGTAAGAGTATTGTCTTTTTACTGTACCTATCTAGGCCTTGTGTTAATCGAGCTCAATCTGGAGAAGTGTGCCAGTTTACATGGAGCTGCATGTCAGAACAACAGCTGAGCAGGCTCTCTGGGTGGGATGGCAGGAGACCACATCCTCCTCCCCTCTAACTCTCATCTCCCAGCTAAACACAAACTGCTGCAGGCTTTTATCGTAGATGCTCCAACATATTCTCCTGTTACACTCATGTAGGGTGGCAAAATTCTTGGAATTTTCAATAAATTCCCTGGTTTTCCAGAAATCTTGGTTGTAGGACTCTGGGTTTCATGCATATTCCATCCTGATTCAGGGAACCATCCAACTGGGATTTCGGGGAAAACCAGGAAATTTAAATTCCAGGAATTTAACAACCCTATACTCATCTCATTGGAAGAGAGATGAATGGTGAAAAGTACACTTGATGCCACAAAATAGGCCTCTTTGTATGAGCGGTGAAACACTTGTGGCTGTATTTTAACAACCTAATGCAATGGTACATCTAAATGCAGGAGGTAGCGGGGTGTGTCAGAAATATTTTCGCTATTTTCACTATCACAATTACCTGCGCACTTGATGGCATTGACGCAAAAGGGCTGGGTTGTGGGTGTGTCAAGGCTTGGCTCCTCACATATTTGTCACGTGCGCCGAATACAACAGTGAAATGCTGACTTACAAGCCCTAACCAACAGTACAATTTTTAAGTAGAAAATAGGTATTTGGTGAACAATAGATAACTAAGGAAATAAAAAACAAAAGTAAAAACACAGTGAAAAATAACAGAAGCGAGGCTATATATAGTAGTGAGGCTATAACAGTAGTGAGGTTATATACCGGCACCGGTTAGTCGGGCTAATTGAGGTAGTATGTACAGTTGAAGTCGGAAGTTTACATACACTCCACAAATTTCTTGCTAACAAACTATAGTTTTGGCAAGTCGGTTAGAACATTTACTTTGTGCATGACACAAGTAATTTATCCAACAATTGTTTTCAGACAGATTATTTCACTTGTAATTCACTGTATCACAATTCCAGTGGGTCAGAAGTCTACATACACTAAGTTGACTGTGCCTTTAAACAGCTTGGAAAATTCCAGAAAATGATGTAATGGCTTTAGAAGCTTCTGATAGGCTAATTGACATCATTTGAGTCAATTGGAGGTGTACATGTGGATGTATTTCAAGGTCTACCTTCAAACTCAGTTCCTCTTTGCTTGACATCATGGGAAAATAAAAAGAAATCAGCCAAGACATCAGGAAAAATGGTCTGGTTCTTCCTTGGGAGCAAACACCATGGGACCACGCAGCCGTCATACTGCTCAGGAAGGAAACACGTTCTGTCTCCTAGAGATTAACGTACTTTGGTGCGAAAAGTGCAAATCAATCCCAGAACAACAGCAAAGGACCTTGTGAAGATGCTGGAGGAAACAGGTACAAAAGTATCTATATCCACAGTAAAACGAGTCCTACAGTATATCGACATAACCTGAAAGGCTGCTCAACAAGGAAGAAGGCACTGCTCCAAAACTGCCATATAAAAGCCAGACTACGGTTTGCAACTGCACATGGGGGCAAAGATCGTACTTTTTGGAGAAATGTCCTCTGGTCTGATGAAGCAAAAATTGAACTGTTTGGCCATAATGACCATTGTTGTGTTTGAAGGAAAAAGAGGGAGGCTTGCAAGCCAAAGAACACCATCCCAACCATGAAGAACGGGGATGGCAGCATCATGATGAGGGGATGCTTTGCTGCAGGAGGGACTGGAGCACTTCACAAAATAGATGGCATAATGAGATAGGGAAATTATGTGAATATATTGAAGCAACATCTCAAGACATCAGTCAGGAAGTTAAAGCTTGGTCGCGAATAGGTCTTCCAAATAGACAATGACCCCAAGCATACTTCCAAAGTTGTGGCAAAATGGCTTAAGGACAACAAAGTCAAGGTATTGGAGTGGCCATCACAAAGCCATTACCTCAATCCTATAGAAAATGTGTGGGCAGAACAGAAAAAGCGTGTGCGAGCAAGGAGACCTACAAACCTGACTCAGTTACACCAGCTCTGTCAGGAGAAATGGGCCAAAATTCACCCAACTTATTGTGGGAAGCTTGTGAGAGGCTACCCAAAACGTTTGACCCAAGTTAAACAATTTAAAGGCAATGCTATCAAATACTTATTGAGTGAATGTAAACTTCTGACCCACTGGGAAAGCTGAAATAAATAATTCTCTCTACTATTATTCTGACATTTCACATTCTTAAAATAAAGTGGTGATCCTAACTGATCTAAGACAGGGAATGTTTACTAGGATTAAATTGTGAAAAACTGATTTTAAATATATTTGGCTAAGGTGTATGTAAACTTCTGACTTCAACTGTACATGTAGGTATGGTTAAAGTGACTGTGCATATATGGTAAACAGAAAGTAGCAGTAGCGTAAAAGAGGGGTTGTCGGCTGGTGGGACACAATGCAGATAGTCCAAGTAGCCAATGTGCGGGGGCACCGGTTAGTCGGGCTAATTGAGGTAGTATGTACATGAATGTATAGTTAAATTGACTATGCATATATGGTAAACAGAGTGTAGCAGCGGTGTAAAGAGAGGTTGGGGGGGGCAATGCAAATAGTCTGGGTAGCCATTTGATTACCTGTTCAGGAGTCTTATGGCTTGGGGGTAAAATCTGTTGAGAAGCCTTTTGGTCCTAGACTTGGCGAGAACAGTCCATGACTGGGGTGGGGTCTTTGACAATTTTTAGGGCCTTCCTCTGACACCGCCTGGTGTAGAGGTCCTGGATGGTAGGCAGCTTAGTCCTAGTGATGTACTGGGCCGTACGCACTACCCTCTGTAGTGCCTTGCGGTTGGAGGCCGAGCAGTTGCCGTACCAGGTAGTGATGCAACCAGTCAGGATGCACTCGATGTTGTCAGGTTGCTCTCGATGTTTTGAGGATCTGAGGACCCATGCCAAATCTTTTTAGTTTCCTGTGGGGGAAAAGGCTTTGTCGTGCCCTCTTTATGACTGTCTTGGTGTGTTTGGACCTTTCTAGGTTGTTGGTGATGTGGACACCAAAGAACATGAAGCTCTCAACCTGCTCCACTACAGCCCCGTTGATGAGAATGGGGGCGTGCTCGGTCCTCCTTTTCCTGTAGTCCACAATCATCTCCTTAGTCTTGGTTACGTTGAGGGATAGGTTGTTATTCTGGTACCACCGGGCCAGGTCTCTGACCTCCTCCCTATAGGCTGTCTCGTTGTTGTCGATAATCAGGCCTACCACTGTTGTGTCGTCTGCAAACTTAATGATGGTGCTGGAGTCGTACCTGGCCACGCAGTCGTGGGTGAACAGGGAGTACAGGAGGGAATCCAGTTGCAGAGGGAGGTGTTTAGTCCCAGGGTCCTTAGCTTAGTGATGAGCTTTTAGGGTACTATGGTGTCGAACGCTGAGCTGTAGTCAATGAATAGCATTCTCACATATGTGTTCCTTTTGTCCAGGTGGGAAAGGGCAGTGTGGAGTGCAATAGAGATTCCATCATCTGTGGATCTGTTTGGGCGGTATGCAAATTGGAGCAGGTCTAGGGTTTCTTGGATAATGGTGTTGATGTGACCCATTACCAGCCTTTCAAAGCAATTCATGGCTACGGATGTGAGTGCGGCAGGTCTGTAGTCATTTAGGCAGGTTGCCTTAGTGTTCTTGGGCACAGGGACCTATGGTGGTCTGCTTGAAACATGTTGATATTACAATCTCAATCAGGGACATGTTGAAAATGTCAGTGAAGACACCTGCCAGTTGGTCAGCACATGCCCGGAGCACACGTCCTGGTATTCTGTCTGGCCCCACGGCCTTGTGAATGTTGACCTGTTTAAAGGTCTTACTCACGTCGGCTACAGAGAGCGTGATCACACAGTTATCCGGAACAGCTGATGCTCTCATGCATGCCTCAATGTTGCTTGCCTCGAAGCGAGCATAGAAGTGATTTAGCTCGTCTGGTAGGCTCATTGGCGCTTTGCCTGTTTGATGGTTCATCTGAGGGTATAGCAGGATTTCTTATGCTTCCGGGTTAGAGTCCCGCTCCTTGAAAACAGCAGCTCTACCCTTTAGCTCAGTGCGAATGTTGCCTGTAATTCATGGCTTCTATTTGGGGTAAGTATGTACAGTCACTGTGGGGACGATGTCCTCGATGCACTTATTGATAAACCAGTGACTGATGTGGTGTACTCCTCAATGCCATCGGAAGAATCCCGGAACATGTGCCAGTCTGTGATAGCAAAGCAGTCCTGTAGTTTAGCATCTGCTTCATCTGACCACTTTTTATTGACCGAGTCATTAGTGCTTCCTGCTTTAATTTTAGCTTGTAAGCAGGAATCAGGAGTATAGAATTGTGGTCAGATTTACCAAATGGAGGGTGGGGGAGTGGGGGAGAGCTTTGTACGCATCTCTGTGTGTGAAGCACAGGTGATCTAGAATTGGTTTTCCTCTGCTTGCGCATTTAACTTGTTGATAGAAAATGGGTCAAACTGATTTTAGTTTCCCTGCATTACAGTCCCCGGCCACTAGGAGCTCCGCCTCTGGGTGAGCGGTTTCCTGTTTGTGGTCTTAGTGCCAGCGTCCATCTGTGGTGGTAAGTAAACAGCCATAAAAATTATAGATGAAATCTCTCTTGGCAAATAGTGAGGTCTACAGTTTATCATAAGATACTCCACTTCAGGAGAGCAAAATCTAGAGACTTCCTCAGATTATGTGCACCAGCTGTTGTTTACAAATATGCACGGTCTGTGTGCTGATCTACCTAGCTGGTGCAGCTTATATCCTGCTGGCTTATTATTCATGTCATCATTCAGCCACGATTCTGTGAAACATAAGATGTTACAGTTTTTGATGTCCTGTTGGTAGGATATTCGTGATCGTACCTCGTCTAATTTATTGTCCAATGATTGTACGTTGCCGAGTAATATTGACGGTAACGGCAGCTTTCCCACTCGCCTTCTCCGGATCCTTACGAGGCACCTAGACCTATTGTAAATTGCATTATTGCTGAGCATGGACCAGCCAAACATTGTCAATAAGCAAAATTACATGAATTATTGATGAGGCCTAAAAAGATAATGAATAATTCTTATAAAATTCTAAACAAAACAACTTGTTTTAAATAGGCTATGTCTAACTCACAGGCACCATAATTTCTCCCCTTGGGCATATAACATTAAAACAACGCAGACTATGGAGGGTTTTACGCACATCCAAACTTTTCACAGTAGCTGGACAAAGATCCAATATAAACAAAGGGAGAATGCCAACTCCCCGTTATACTGCTCACAAATAGGCCTGTTTTCTGAACATAATCGGAACCATTTTACACATCAGATCGCATTCACACACTCCAAGAGTTGCATTGCAAGTGCGCCACGGACATTGTCACCATAAAATCAGGAAGGTGAATCATTCTAATAAGTTTGGTTGTAATAAAATTAAACAAAAAACAAGCTGTGTTTTTTATTAACAACAACAACAAGAAATGCATGTAAAATCTCATGATATCATAGTTGCCAGGATCTAAAAGACACGTGTTGCTGATGAACCAGCCTTTGTTCTAGTAGGTCTAAGGGAGGGCTTGGGTTTTGAACATATGAAACAGAAAACAAGCTATTTTGACAGATTACAAATAACTTCTAATTACCAGGTTCACCGGCATTCACCGAGGTTCTCATCTTTTGTTTCATGATGGGCATAGACACATAGCCTACATCATGGAGCTGGTTTTACGCACGTCCAAAACGGGACCTGCATGGCTAAAATAATGTTGGCCTGCCTACAATACATAGATAAAAAGGGAATGTCAGCTCACTGTTTTACTCCTCTCAAACTTGATATTTTAATAAAGCTTTGGGGATTAAGATGTATTTCCAAGCGGTCTCAGGAGCCAACCCCATCCTTTATCGACAGTCTTGACTACTTGACTACTTGCATTGGGCAGACAAAAAAAAACTTCATTGAGAAGACAGGAGGCTATGCTTGCTTTTTAATCAAATCAAACGAAATGGGTTTCTAAATAAGAAGCATACAGGCACCAAAAGCACTACACGCATATGGGCAGTGTGCGTCACGGTTGGATAGGCTGTGTTTCCGATGTCCAAATTCATTGTCATAACCAACTGCGTTACCGCTAAAACCAGTTTTTGGTTGGTCTTAAATATCCACATCAGTGCTGCCTGACATTAGCACTTTGGATCATGTTTTTAAGGATACACTATATAGGAACAGTATATCCGTTTTTCAGGAACTGATATACTGTAAGACAGGTAAATTGCCGAACCTGGCGTTAGGGTTGGAATATGTCAGTGCGACAGTTTTTACATGACAAATTGCAAACTAACCTGCCTGCATTTGACACTGGTACCGCATAACACCAGACAAAAATCGAGCCCTTGCTCTGTAGTAAACTAATAGTATATGTGGGTGGCTCTGTAAGGTGGTGAACTGAGAAAATAAATTGTGTAAGTCTTATTGTACGTTTTAACCACTACTCGTCCAATACAACGCCTCCAGAAATCTAAATGTGTATTGTATTCTTTGCTGCATAGAGGAAAGAGAGACGAAATATGCTTGATTGCACCTAACAACACATATTCATTTCTGCACCCAAACATGCTTACTTTTCTTAGCGTTGTTGTGCTGGTAGGGAGGTTTTCATTAGGAATCAAGTTGCTGTAAATAAATAGCCTCAAACAAACAATGTCTGATAGCTGCCTGGTCTAAAAGGACCCCTCTGCATAATGAAGAGAATATGATTGATTGATTGATATGTTTACCTTGATGGAAGGCTTCTTGGTGGAAAACCCTCTGTACCAGCCTAAAGACAGATTAAAGATACATATCAACCAGCTGAACAAGGACTATAACTATTACCCATAATACACGTACACACACTTTGAACTTGAAGTGCTGTCTTTAGATTAAGGTAAAGTGGTTAAACTTTACAATGTTACTCACTAGTATTCTCTATAAAGGGTCACTCAGCAGCTCTTACCTTCAGTCTTCTCCAGGATCTGCACAGTCTCTCCTATCTCCAGAACCAGGGCCTGACATACTGAGCTCCGGAAGTTGCAGATCACTGAGGAGAAAGTAAAGGGTCAACAATGTTACATTCATGAAGTTATCTCTGTTTCTGCTGTAGCCAACATGTTGTCAAGGTAAAGTTGTGACATCGTTTTTTTTGTGATCAATTGTTTATTTTTCAGTGAAAGGAGATTTCTCAAAGCTCAAATTACACAAAGCTCTGTTCATCATCACTATATCCCTTTCCCGTATACAGAAGCATCAGGTAGACAGGTACCCAGCCTGAGGATGAGATAGGTGCATCCCTCCCCATCAATGTCATGTGTTTTGGTTTGTCGCTGAGCGGTGATCACAGCTTTTTTAACAAGCTGTTTTGTGCAAACATCTAAACAACACAGCTCACCGAACTGTAAACAGGCTCCCCTCCCTTAAGAATGTAGGCATTTTAATAGGCAATTCATTATTAAACAATCCTGATTTTAATGCAATGTTAAGTTAATTACACTGTCTCTAAATATAGACCCCACACACAAAGCACATATTCTGCTGCTAAGTAGTAGGGGTAAAAGCACATATTCTGCTGCTAAGTAGTAGGGGTAAAAGCACATATTCTGCTGCTAAGTAGTAGGGGTAAAAGCACATATTCTGCTGCTAAGTAGTAGGGGTAAAAGCACATATTCTGCTGCTAAGTAGTAGGGGTAAAAGCACATATTCTGCTGCTAAGTAGTAGGGGTAAAAGCACATATTCTGCTGCTAAGTAGTAGGGGTAAAAGCACATATTCTGCTGCTAAGTAGTAGGGGTAAAAGCACATATTCTGCTGCTAAGTAGTAGGGGTAAAAGCACATATTCTGCTGCTAAGTAGTAGGGGTAAAAGCACATATTCTGCTGCTAAGTAGTAGGGGTAAAAGCACATATTCTGCTGCTAAGTAGTAGGGGTAAAAGCACATATTCTGCTGCTAAGTAGTAGGGGTAAAAGCTCCTCCATCATATATTTTATTTGCATAAATCTTCCGTGCTGAATTGAACTGTGTGCCAACAATGTGTTCTTGCAGCAGCATAAATTCAACCAATGCCCTTAAAATTATACAGAGTACTGCTGGCAGAAATTTTACATTTTTTATACATTAAATACATGCTTTATCATGTGGACAAATATTCTGCCTCCATTGTGTTGTGTTATGGAGAAAATGGGGGTTCATGTTTGCAGTAACTGCAAAAAGTTACAGTGAAAACAAGGAATCACATGTGCTCCCTCTCCGGCCTCTAGGTCACCAGGCTGCTCCTTATGGCGCACAACTGTCACCATCGTTATGCGCATCAGCGCATTATGACACTCACCTGGACTCCATCACCTCCTTGATTACCTGCCCTATATACAGTTGAAGTCAAAAGTTTACATACACTTAGGATGGAGTCATTAAAACTCATTTTTCAACCACTCCTCTAATTTTTTGTTAACAAACTGTAGTTTTGACAAGTCGGTTAGGACATCTACTTTGTGCATGACACAAGTCATTTTTCCAACAATTGTTTACAGACAGATTATTTCACTTATAATTCACTGTATCACAATTCCAGTGGGTCAGAAGTTTACATACACTAAGTTGACTGTGCCTATAAAGAGCTTGGACAATTCCAGAAAATTATGTCATGGTTTTAGAAGTCTGTTTCATCCTTGGGAGCAATTTCGAAATGCCTGAAGGTACCACGTTCTTCTGTACAAACAATAGTACGCAAGTATAAACACCATGGGACCACACAGCCGTCACACCGCTCAGGAAGGAGACGCATTCTGTGTCCTAGAGATGAATGTACTTTGCTGCAAAAAGTGCAAATAAATCTCAGAACAACAGCAAAGGACCTTGAGAAGATGCTGGAGGAAACAGGTCCAAAGTATCTATATCCACAGTAAAACGAGTACTACATCGACATTACCTGAAAGGCCGCTCAGCAAGGAAGAAGCCACTGCTCCAAAACCACCATAAAAAAGCCAGACTACGGTTTGCAACTGCACATGGGGACAAAGATTGTACTTTTTGGAGAAATGTCCTCTGGTCTGATGAAACAAAAATAGAACTGTTTGGCCATAATGACCATTGTTATGTTTGGAGGAAAAAGGGAGAGGCTTGCAAGCCGAAGAACACCATCCCAAATGTGAAGCATGGGGGTGGCAGCATCATGTGGTGGGGGTGCTTTGCTGCAGGAGGGACTGGTGCACTTCACAAAATGGCATCATGAGGTAGGAAAATGATGTGGATATATTGAAGCAACATCTCAAGACATCAGTCAGGAAGTCAAAGCTTGGTCGCAAATCGGTTTTAAAAATGGACAATGACGCCAAGCATACTTCCAAAGTTGTGGCAAAATGGCTTAAGATCAACAAAGTCAAGGTATTGGAGTGGCCATCACAAAGCCCTGACCTCAATCCTATAGAAAATTTGTGGGCAAAACTGAAAAAGCGTGTGCGAGCAAGGAGGCTTACAAACCTGACTCAGTTACACCAGCTCTGTCAGGGGGAATGGGACAAAATTCACCCAACTTATTGTGGGAAGCTTGTGGAAGGCTAACCAAAACGTTTGACCCAAGTTAAACAATTTAAAGGCAATGCTTCCAAATACTAATTGAGTGTATGTAATCTTCTGACCCACTGGGAATGTGATGAAAGAAATAAAAGCTTAAATAAATAATTCTCTCTACTATCATTCTGACATTTAACATTCTTAAAATAAAGTGGTGATCCTAACTGAATTAAGACGGGGGATTTTTACTAGGATTAAATGTCAGGAATTGTGAAAAACTGAGTTTAAATGTATTTGGCTAAGGTGTATGTAAACTTCCGACTTCAACTGTATGTCACTCCCTTATGTTCCTTACCCAGGCGTCATTGTTTCTGTTTCAGTTTCCTGTCTGTGTGTTGATCGTGTTTCTTGTTTTGAATTATGTTTCATTCATTTATTAAAACACTCACTCCCTAAACTTGCTTCCCGGCTCTCAGCACACATCGTTACAGAATGACGCCTCACCAAAGGGAAGCATCAGAGAGTGTTTTTTTGTTTTTGTTTTTTGCCGGTGCTGTTGGGTCCGGGTGTCAGAACCGGAGCTACCTGGAAGGCCTCAGCCAGTTTGTTGGATTCCCATGCCTTGGTAGGTTCGACGGGTTCCCCTGCCTCAGCTGGCTTGACGTGTTTCCATACCTCAGTGGGATCGATAGGCTCCCATGCCTGACGAACCGGCTCATCAGGCTCTCATGCCTCAGCCGGTTCATAAGGTTTCTGCGCCTCAGTGGAGGCTACCAGTCCGTTTCTGATCCCTGAGATTGACCCTGTGGTTGGCGTCCTGCGGCTGGAGCCAGCTGCGCCGGGGAGGGGGTACTGTCACATATGCTCTCTCCTGCGCTCTAGGTCGCCATGCTCCCGCACCTCAGCTGGATCGACAGGTTCCCGCGCCATAGCAGAGGTGGCTGGTCCGCTCCTGACTACTTTTGGTTTCTTACCCAGTCATCATTGTTTCTGTTTCCTGTCTGTGCATCGTTTGTGTTTCTTGTTTTGTATTATGTTTCGTTCATTTATTAAATGATTCACTCCCTGAACTTGCTTCCCGACTCCCAGCGCACTCGTTACACAAGGAAAACCTTGGTTTCACTGAGCTCTGTGCTGCAGTGTCTACGGTTTACCTTGGTATTATTTACTGTTCTTTGCTGATACAAGTGTCAAACTATGACACTGATAGCCACATATAAATATATGAACACAAGTTTGTTTTAAAAAATCCTCATGGAAACGTATTCAGTGGGTGTACCAAGCAAGAAGGCAGTAACTGCCGTCTACGGTCAAAGGTCACGGTCAATATAAATAAAAATAAATACCTGATAGTAAGACAACCACATCTCTGATCAGCTTACAGTTAATTTGGCTGGACAATAAAAAAAAAAACGTTGAAGTAATTTTTATTCAGTTTCACTCTGAGCAGTTACTACTCTTTTGCTTGATAGGGCAGTATAGTGTGGAGAATGGAGAAAATGTCTTATATTAGTCCAGGTTTTTATCCTCAATACAATACCTTTTAATACATCTAAATGGTATGTCAGTCGAGTAGCAGAGTAACTTAACAGCAGAACATAGCTGTAATGTCTACAAAGCCTCAGTATAAGACAAACATGTTTGACGATGACAGGGCTCCGTTGAGCCCACAAATGGTGGCCCTTGGAGGAGAGTTCTGTGTGAGTCATTATGCTAATGACCCAGTCAGGGGACCCAATGGGAGGGGGGGGGGGGCGAGGGGCCAGGGTGTCTGTTCTGTTTGTGGGAAACGAGTGCTTAGTTCCTCTGCTACGGTAGTTATGGCAACAGATCACATACAAAACTGTAGGGGTTTCTTCAATGTATAACTGCTGCAGGGATCTGGGCATTTTAAAATGGCAGGAATATAGATGTGATGCAATCATGAGTATAGGGCATAGATCAGATGGAGACAGAGAAGGAGAAAGGGTGTGGGAGAGAGAATCTGAACATTAACCATCTAAAAGTGACAAGAGAGAAAGAGACTTGAAGAGGGCTTGTCACCTTTTTTTTCAACTCTGCTTCAGGCTATTACCAAACAGGGATAAACATTCTCTACCTACAAGTCCTCTTCTATTAACGTCCTCTACCTAATTTAAATGGCTAAATTACAGTGGAACCATTATGAGAACCTCAACAGAGACACCCATGTCAGAACAAGATGGTACTGTTTCATTGTAGTGTGGTTTTATTTCACAGACGATGTTGACACTACTTTCTCACTCTGATTCACTCTCTGAAATATGGAGCAAAGTTATCTCCAAAGCAAATCTCCAATTTCACCACTATTCCCCATATTGTGCCTCAAATGTATTTCACTATATAGGGAATTGAGTGTCATTTGAGACACAGACACCAAAACAAGCAAACAAACAAATCTGCAATATTTAAAAGTATTGAACTCACTTCACTTTTCTATTACAGGCCTACTATATATGATGATGTACTGTAATAATTGCCTCAAGCTGCTTTACTGGTAACACACACGGTCTTTGATCAGAGGCCATAACCTTAATGGATCACATGGTCTGTGGCCCCAAAGTTCAAGGCCGTCAACACCCCAACAGTACAGTTACTTTACTCAGTGTGCAGTGCCACAATTACTCAAACAGTTGAGTTCAGCCAGAGTTCAGATGCTTACTGAAAATGTTGATGGTGTGAATAAGATACACTACGGTGTGTGATTAATTAATCTTGTCGAGAGCAAGGCATTAGGGCTGCAAGATATCGGCAAATAATATATATTATTTTTTACTTACCATATATTGTTATTGCGATTGTACTTGCGATTTAGATCAAAACACTGTGGGGATCATAGAATCGGAGTACTCATTTTATTTCTATGGTTGGTGTCGTTTGGCATGACAACTAAGACAGGTATAGTTAGTAGAGGTTGTTGTGACAGGTTAGGATCCAAAGTGTTGGTCAGTTTCCCAGGGGACACTTATTTCATTTGAATGTTACATTCATGGCATAAAAAAAAGTGAACCGATGTGGATATTGCACATCATAATATTTAAATTTAGATTAAAATGTGATTAATTGTGCAGCCCTACAAGGCATTTTCACAATGAAAATCATCAAGTGGAGTGAGTAAAAGAAGGACAAACAGAACAGTAATGGCCGTGCTTGCTCATACAAAAACACAAACTATAAAGGAAATGTTAGTCTTATAGTAAAATGAATAATAAAGTGAGACAGTGATATCTAAATGGGCTTCTTATAGCCTAAACATTTATATTGATGAACAAGTTATGGAGTATTAGGTTGCATGAAGTGCCAGTGTTGATGAATTGCCACAACCGGTGTTAGTTCATGAGAGCCTCTTTACAATAGCTATTAAGTCTGAATATGGCATAACTGTGTTTGGGAGTTGTTCCTAATTCCTCAACTTTGGAATTCAGTACAGCTTATTTTTGCAGAGATTCAGCTGAAGCTATTTTTTTAAGGGTAAAGTGGGCCCACATGACAATGTACGATGATGGCAGATGCTGCAGTTTTGTGCTCCCTGCTGTGTGAAAACAGACACGGAATAAGCCACACACACAAAAGCAGGGGCGTGCACACACACACACACTCGGGCATGCACACAAACACAGAGAGAGAGAGACAGGGTTACATGGAAGACAGAGATCAAGGTTACATCAGGGATGCTTTGTAAATGAGTTAGCTCATGGTGTGGTGTTACAGACTCCTTCCTATCTGTCATCCTTTGTTAGGTTTGTAAAGTGAACGAGAAAAAAACATAAGCTCAGTTTGAGGTGATCCTTGTTTTTTAAAACGGTTCACTTTTCTATCACAGTGACTATCTACAAAGCCATTTGTATAGTTGACTATCTCTTCAACCCAGTGAATCTAGGCCTTTACAGTGTGTGTCACTCTCTTAGTCCCCAGGCTCAATCAACCATGCAAATAGCTTCACTTAAATATGCACAGCGCACAAAATCATCATTATTATCCAACCATTTTTGTGGTCATCAAAATGCCACAACGTGGAAAAAATGTGAAATACAAAATGATAAATCAAAATGAAAATCAAAGTAGACTCTGGTGATTAGATAGATAATGAACTCCAGACTGAAGTTACAGTCTTCCAAGAATGATCTATTCTTTCACCACAGACAGACATCACTCATTGTAAAGACAGCTTTATTGAAAATGCAGGAGTTAGATTACTGTTTTCTCTGATTACAATTTTGGACAGGTAACTTAACTGTAGCGGATTACATTTAGAAAGTAACCAAACCAACCCTGCTAACAGACGGAAGTTAAGCGGTGTCATCTTTATTAGCAAAAGCACCTAAAATTATAGTGAAATTCACATCTTGAAAGATCACGTTAATGAGTCCTCTATTGAATAGAAGCTATCATAATGGCTTCCTGAGTCCTTTTAGAGCCAAAGCAAAACACCGCTGGTAGGGCAGGTGATCACAGTTATCCCAGATTGATCCCAAATTAGTTCCTCTAACCATACAGCGCATTGTGACTAAGCATTCAGACCTTGGAGGTCCTGCTTCTCTATAGTGATGGGGGGGGGGGGGGGGGAATATTATTTTGGGATGATATTATATTGATATTTGACTGCAGGTATCGATATGTCAAACAAACAAACAAAAAATATATATATACACACACACACACACTCACTCAGCAAAAAAATAAATGTCCCTTTTTCAGGACCGTGTCTTTCAATGATAATTCGTAAAAATCCAGAGATCTTCATTGTAAAGGGTTTAAACACTGTTTCCCATGAACCATAAACAATTAATGTAAACAGTCGTTAAGACACCAACAGCTTACAGACTGTAGGCAATTAAGGTCACAAATATGAAAACTTAGGACACTAAAGAGGCCTTTCTACTGACTCTGAAAAACACCAAAAGAAAGATGCCCAGGGTCCCTGCTCATCTGCTTGAACGTGCCTTAGGCATGCTACAAGGAGGCAAGGGGAATGTAGATGTGGCCAGGGCAATAAATTGCAATGTCCGCACTGTGATACGCCTAAGACAGCACTACAGGGAGACAGGACGGACAGCTGATCGTCCTCGCCTTGGCAGACCACTTGTAACAACACCTGCACAGGATCGGTTACTCCGAACATCACGCCTGCGGGACAGGTACAGGATGGCAACAACAACTGCCCGAGTTACACCAGGAACGCACAATCCCTCCATCAGTGCTCAGACTGTCTGCAATAGCCTGAGAGAGGCTGGACTGAGGGCTTGTAGGCCTGTTGTAAGGCAGGTCCCCACCAGACATCACCGGCAACAACGTCGCCTATGGGCAAAAACCCACAATTGCTGGATCAAACAGGACTGGCAAAAAGTGCTCTTCACTGACGAGTCGCGGTTTTGTCTCACCAGGGGTGATTATCGGATTCGCGTTTATCGTCGAAGGAATGACCGTTACACCGAGGCCTGTACTCTGGAGCGGGATCAATTTGGAGGTGAAGGGACCGTCATGGTCTGGGGTGGTGTGTCACAGCATCATTGGACTGAGCTTGTTATTGCAGGCAATCTCAACACTGTGAGTTACAGGGAAGACATCTTCCTCCCTCATGTGGTACCCTTCCTGTAGGCTCATCCTGACATGACCCTCCAGCATGGCAATGCCACCAGCCATACTGCTCGTTCTGTACGTGATTTCCTGCAAGACAGGAATGTCAGTGTTCTGCCATGGCCAGCAAAGAGCCCGGATCTCAATCCCATTGAGCACGTCTGGGACCTGTTGGATCGGAGGGTGAGGGCTAGGGCCCAGAAATGTCTGGGAACTTGCAGGTGCCTTGGTGGAAGAGTGGGGTAACACCTCACAGCAAGAACTGGCAAATCTGGTGCAGTCCATGAGGAGGAGATACACTGCAGTGCTTAATGCAGCTGGTGGCCACACCAGATACTGACAGTTACTTTTGATTTTGTTCAGGGACACACTATTAAATTTATGTTAGTCACATGTCTGTGGAACTTGTTCAGTTTATGTCTCAGTTGTTGAATCTTGTTATGTTCATACAAATATTTACACATGTTAAGTTTGCTGAAAATAAACACAGTTGACAGTGAGAGGATGTTTCTTTTTTTGCTGAGTTTATATACCGTATATAGAGTACCAGTCAAAAGTTTGGATACCTACTCATTCAAGGGTTTTTCTTTATTTTTACTATTTTCTACATTGTGGAATAATAGTGAAGACATCAACACTACAACATAACACATGGAATCATGTAGTATGCATAAAAGTGTGAAACAAATCAAAATATATTTTAGATTTTAAATTCTTCAAAGTAGCCACCCTTTGCATTGATGACAGCTTTGCACATTCATTCTCTCAACCAGCTTCACCTGGAATGCTTTTTAAGTGTGCCTTTAATTCGAAATAAATCACTGACAGTGTCACCAGCAAAGCACCCCTACACGATCACACCTCCTCCTCTTCCATGCTTCATGGTGGGAACCACACATGCGGAGATCATCCGTTCACCTACTCTGCGTCTCACAAAGACATGGCGGTTGGAACAAGAAATCTCAAATTTGGACTCATCAGACCAAAGGACAGATTTCCACCAGTCTAATGTCCATTGCACGTGTTTCTTGACCCAAGCAAGTCTCTACTTCTTATTGGTGTCCTTTAGTAGTGGTTTCTACGCAGCAATTCAACCATGAAGGCCTGATTCACGCAGTCTCCTCTGAACAGTTGATGTTGAGATGTGTCTGCTACTTGAACTCTGTGAAGCATTTATTTGGGCTGCAATTTCTGAGCCTGGTAACTCAAATGAACTTATCCTCTGCAGCAAAGGTAACTCTAGGCCTTCCTTTCCAATGGTGGTTGTCATGAGAGCCAGTTTCATCATAGCACTTGATGGTTTTTGTGACTGCACTTAAAGAAACTTTAAAAGTTCTTGACATTTTCCGTATTGACTGACCTTCATGTCTTAAAGTAATGATGGACTGTCATTTCTCTTTGCTTATTTGAGCTGTTCTTGCCATAATATGAAGTTGGTCTTTTACCAAACAGGGCTATCTTGTGTGTACCATCCCTACCTTGTCACAACACAACTGATTGTCTGAAATGCATTAAGGACAGAAATTCCACAAATTAGCTTTTGATAAGGCACACCTGTCAATTGAAATGCATTACAGGTGACAAGGTAGGGACATCATGAAGCTGGTTGAGAGAATGCCAAGAGGGTGCAAAACTGCCATCAATGTAAAGGGTGGCTACTTTGAAGAATCTCAAATATAAAATATATTTTGATTTGTTTAACACTTTGTGTTATTTTATAGTTTTGATGTCTTCACTACTATTCTACAATGTAGAAAATAGTAAAAATAAAGAAATACCCTTGAATGAGTAGGTGTGTCAACTTTTGACTGGTACTGTGTGTATACATACAGTACCAGTACCAGTCAAAAGTTTGGACACACCTACTCATTCAAGGGTTTTTCTTTATTTTTACTATATATATATATTTAACCTACATTACCTAAAGTATGTGGACACCTGCTCATCGAACATCTCATTCTAAGATCATGGTCATTAATATGGAGTTGGTCCCCCCTTTGCTACTGTAATAGCCTCCACTCTCCTGGGAAGGCTTCCGCTAGATGTTGGAACATTGCTGCATGGACTTGCATCAATTCACCCACAAGAGCATTAGTGAGTTTGGGCACTGATGTTGGGATTCCAATTCATCCAGAATGTCATTGTATGCTGTAGCGTTAAGATGTCCCTTCATTTGATCTAAGGGGCCTGGCCCGAAGCATGAAAAACAGTCCCAGACCATTATTCGTCCTCCACCAAACTTTACAGTTGGCACTATGCATTGGGGCAGGTAGGATTCTCCTGGCATCCGCCAAACCCAGATTTGATTGTCGGACTGCCAGGTGGTGAAGGGTGATTCATCACTCCAGAGAACGTGTTTCCACTGCTCCAGAGTCCAATGGCGACAAGCTTTACACTACTCCAGCCCACACTTGACATTACGCATGGGAATCTTAGGCTTGTATGCAGCTATTTAGCCATGGAGACCCATTTCATGAAGCTACCAACGAACAGTTCTTGTGCTGATGTTGCTTTGCTTCCAGAGGCATGCTTGGAACTCGGTAGTGAGTGTTGCAGCTGAGGACAGACCGGGACAGCTCTTGCAAGGCAGAAATTTGACAAACTGACTTGTTGGAAAGGTGGCATCCTATGACGGTGCCAAAGTCACTGAGCTCTTCAGTAAAGCCATTCTTCTGCCATTGTTTGTCTAAGGAGATTGCATGGCTGTTAGCTCAATTTTATACACCTGTCAGCAATGGGTGTGGCTGAAATAGCCGAATCCACTAATTTGAAGGCGGTGTCCACATACAGTGCCTTGCGAAAGTATTCGGCCCCCTTGAACTTTGCGACCTTTTGACACATTTCAGGCTTCAAACATAAAGATATAAAACTGTATTTTTTTGTGAAGAATCAACAACAAGTGGGACACAATCATGAAGTGGAACGACATTTATTGGATATTTCAAACTTTTTTAACAAATCAAAAACTGAAAAATTGGGCGTGCAAAATTATTCAGCCCCTTTACTTTCAGTGCAGCAAACTCTCTCCAGAAGTTCAGTGAGGATCTCTGAATGATCCAATGTTGACCTAAATGACTAATGATGATAAATACAATCCACCTGTGTGTAATCAAGTCTCCGTATAAATGCACCTGCACTGTGATAGTCTCAGAGGTCCGTTAAAAGCGCAGAGAGCATCATGAAGAACAAGGAACACACCAGGCAGGTCCGAGATACTGTTGTGAAGAAGTTTAAAGCCGGATTTGGATACAAAAAGATTTCCCAAGCTTTAAACATCCCAAGGATGTTACAGTTTTATATCTTTATGTTTGAAGCCTGAAATGTGGCAAAAGGTCGCAAAGTTCAAGGGGCCCGAATACTTTCGCAAGGCACTGTACTTTTATTATATAGTGTATTACAGGTTATTATTTAAAAACGTTTGCTACTGTAGGTAACCTTAGCTAGAGTTTGTCAGCTGTACCTGCTCCAAAACTCCGGTATTTTTCATCCTATAGCTTGTTCACCATCTTCTTTTTAAATAGTGAACCAACATGTTCTCAGCACTTCAATTTCCCTGACAGATCAAAACTTGTTTTCTCATGCTTCTCTCGTCTCTCTGCAGAAGACATATGGTGAGCAATATAAAATCCAAATATAGAATTGTGAGAATTGCAGTACATATCGACTCCTTGTATCACATACTGGTAATTTCCAGTTGTACTTCTTTCCTAGTTTGAGAAACAATTTCCCAGATCCACATGGATCAGTTAAAAAATGACACAGGGGCCTTTTCTGTTTGGCGACAATGAGTCATGTTGTTCAGCATTACCTGAATGAACGCTCACTCACTCAGACACACAACTGCATCGCAGTTCGCAGGTTCTGCTAAGGTAACCTTGTGCCACAGGAGTGCCCTAGCGCTTCTGTCAGATCTTATTCCAGAACAGCAGCCACAGCTATCTGAGTGAGCATGGCACCCATCTGCAGTGGATGTCACATGACTACTTGATGATGACCTCGTTACCTTTCGTTACTTTTTAGATGACCACAAGGCTGCTCGGCCAACCTGCAGCGGTGGAGAGCATCCATGGTTGTGTCCTCAGGGGGTTAAAACCTTGAAGAAATGGTGCTTAGGGTACTCTAATCTCTGTAATCCCCCTCACAATGGAAAAGTATGTCCTGCATTATGTACTTGCTTATGGCTGTCCATCCAAATCATTGTCCAAGATGGCATTGCTCCAAATTTCCATGACTTTCAAGTTTATTGTTGTATTGTGTTGCACTTGAGCCATTACATGTGGAGGTGCAAGGGCAAGCCAATGTCAGAGCCACGAGGAGCAGATGATTCTGAGGCAGAGTGAGAAGTGGCAGTCATACAGTACAGTATGTGTACAGCTATCTTTACCCCTACCATAAAAACAGTGTTCTTTACCCCTACCATATAAACAGTGTTCTTTACCCCTACCATATAAACAGTGTTCTTTACCCCTACCATATAAACAGTGTTCTTTACCCCTACCATATAAACAGTGTTCTTTACCCCTACCATATAAACAGTGTTCTTTACCCCTACCATATCAACCACTATCTTTATCCCTACCATATAAACAGTGTTCTTTACCCCTACCATATAAACAGTGTTCTTTACCCCTACCATATAAACAGTGTTCTTTACCCCTACCATATAAACAGTGTTCTTTACCCTTACCATATAAACAGTGTT
This sequence comes from Oncorhynchus mykiss, assembly GCF_057628025.1. NCBI lineage: Eukaryota > Metazoa > Chordata > Actinopteri > Salmoniformes > Salmonidae > Oncorhynchus > Oncorhynchus mykiss. The sequence goes on along the minus strand of NC_143037.1, from coordinate 63,796,453 downwards.
CTTAACCCCTACCATATAAACAGTGTTCTTTACCCCTACCATAATAACAGTGTTCTTTACCCCTACCATATCAACCACTATCTCTACCCCACCACATAAACAGTGTTCTTTACCCCTACCATATCAACCACTATCTTTACCCCTACCATATCAACCACTATCTTTACCCCTACCATATCAACCATTATCTCTACCCCTACCATATAAACAGTGTTCTTTACCCCTACCATATCAACCACTATTTTTACCCCTACCATATAAACAGTGTTCTTTACCCCTAACATATCAACCACTATCTTTACCCCTACCATATAAACAGTGTTCTTTACCCCTACCATATCAACCACTATCTTTACCCCTACCATATAAACAGTGTTCTTTACCCCTACCATATCAACCACTATCTTTACCCCTAACATATCAACAGTGTTCTTTTCCCCTACCATATCAACCACTATCTTTACCCCTAACATATCAACAGCTACCTTTACCCCTAACATATCAACCACTATCTCTACCCCTACCATATCAACAGCTATCTTTACACCTACCATATCAACAGCTATCTTTACCCCTACCATATCAACAGCTATCTTTACCCCTACCATATCAACAGCTATCTTTACCCCTAACATATCTTCAGCGTTCTTTACCCCCACCATATCAACAGCTACCTTTACCCCTACCATATCAACAGCTACCTTTACCCCTGCCATATCTTCAGCTCCCTTTACCCCTACCATATCAACAGCTATCTTTACCCCTACCATATCAACAGCTACCTTTACCCCTACCATATCAACAGCTATCTTTACCCCTACCATATCCACAGCTATCTTTACCCCTAACATAACAACAGCTATCTTTACCCCTACCATATCAACAGCTATCTTTACCCCTAACATATCTTCAGCGTTCTTTACCCCCACCATATCAACAGCTACTTTTACCCCTACCATATCAACAGCTACCTTTACCCCTGCCATATCTTCAGCTCCCTTTAACCCTACCATGTCAACAGCTATCTTTACCCCTACCATATCAACAGCTATCTTTACCCCTACCATATCAACAGCTATCTTTACCCCTAACATATCAACAGCTATCTTTACCCCTACCATAAAAACAGTGTTCTTTACCCCTACCATATCAACCACTATCTTTACCCCTACCATATCAACCACTATCTTTACCCCTACCATATCAACCACTATCTTTACCCCTACCATATCAACCACTATCTCTACCCCTACCATATAAACAGTGTTCTTTACCCCTACCATATCAACCACTATTTTTACCCCTACCATATAAACAGTGTTCTTTACCCCTACCATATCAACCACTATCTTTACCCCTACCATATAAACAGTGTTCTTTACCCCTACCATATCAACCACTATCTTTACCCCTAACATATCAACAGCTATCTTTACCCCTACCATATCAACAGCTACCTTTACCCCTACCATATCAACAGCTATCTTTACCCCTACCATATCAACAGCTACCTTTACCCCTACCATATCAACAGCTACCTTTACCCCTACCATATAAACAGTGTTCTTTTCCCCTACCATATCAACCACTATCTTTACCCCTAACATATCAACAGCTACCGTTACCCCTAACATATCAACAGCTACCTTTACCCCTACCATATCAACAGCTATCTTTACACCTACCATATCAACAGCTATCTTTACCCCTACCATATCAACAGCTATCTTTACCCCTACCATATCAACAGCTATCTTTACCCCTAACATATCTTCAGCGTTCTTTACCCCCACCATATCAACAGCTATCTTTACCCCCACCATATCAACAGCTATCTTTACCCCTACCATATCAACAGCTATCTTTACCCCTTCCATATCAACAGCTATCTTTACCCCTAACATATCTTCAGCGTTCTTTACCCCCACCATATCAACAGCTACCTTTACCCCTACCATATCAACAGCTACCTTTACCCCTGCCATATCTTCAGCTCCCTTTACCCCTACCATATCAACAGCTATCTTTACCCCTACCATATCAACAGCTACCTTTACCCCTACCATATCAACAGCTATCTTTACCCCTACCATATCAACAGCTATCTTTACCCCTAACATATCAACAGCTATCTTTACCCCTACCATATCAACAGCTATCTTTACCCCTAACATATCTTCAGCGTTCTTTACCCCCACCATATCAACAGCTACCTTTACCCCTACCATATCAACAGCTACCTTTACACCTGCCATATCTTCAGCTCCCTTTAACCCTACCATATCAACAGCTATCTTTACCACTACCATATCAACAGCTATCTTTACCCCTAACATATCAACAGCTATCTTTACCCCTAACATATCTTCAGCGTTCTTTACCCCCACCATATCAACAGCTACCTTTATCCCGACCATATCAACAGCTATCTTTACCCCTACCATATAAACAGCTATCTTTACCCCTAACATATCAACAGCTATCTTTACCCCTAACATATCTTCAGCGTTCTTTACCCCCACCATATCAACAGCTACCTTTATCCCGACCATATCAACAGCTATCTTTACCCCTACCATATAAACAGCTATCTTTACCCCTACCATATCAACAGCAATCTTTAGCCCTCTCATATCAACAGCTACCTTTACCCCTACCATATCAACAGCTACCTTTACCCCTACCATATCAATAGCTCCCTTTACCGATACCATATAAACAACTATCTTTAGCCCTCCCACATCAACAGCTACCTTTACCCCTACCATATAAACAGTGTTCTTTACCCCTACCATATAAACAGTGTTCTTTACCCCTACCATATAAACAGTGTTCTTTACCACTACCATATAAACAGTGTTCTTTACCCCTACCATATCAACCACTATCTTCACCCCTACCATATCAACCACTATCTTTATCCCTACCATATAAACAGTGTTCTTTACCCCTAGCATATCAACCACTATCTTCACCCCTACCATATCAACCACTATCTTTATCCCTACCATATAAACAGTGTTCTTTACCCCTACCATATCAACCACTATCTTTACCCCTACCATATAAACAGTGTTATTTTCCCCTACCGTATCAACAGCTATCTTTACCCCTAACATATCAACAGCTACCTTTACCCCTAACATATCAACAGCTACCTTTACCCCTACCATATCAACAGCTATCTTTATCCCTACCATATCAACAGCTATCTTTACCCCATCCATATCAACAGCTACCTTTACCCCTACCATATCAACAGCTATCTTTACCCCTACCATATCAACAGCTATCTTTACCCCTAACATACCTTCAGCTTTCTTTACCCCCACCATATCAACAGCTATCTTTACCCCTACCATATCAACAGCTACCTTTTCCCCTACCATATCAACAGCTATCTTTACCCCTACCATATCAACAGCTATCTTTACCCCTACCATATCAACAGCTACCTTTACCCCTACCATATCAACATCTATCTTTACCCCTACCATATCAACAGCTATCTTTACCCCTACCATATCAACAGCTATCTTTATCCCTAACATATATTCAGTGTTCTTTACCCCTACCATATATTCAGCTATCTTTACCCCCACCATATCAACAGCTATCTTTACCCCTACCATATCAACAGCTATCTTTACCCCTACCATATATACAGCTATCTTTACCCCTACCATATCAACAGCTATCTTTACCCCTACCATATCTACAGCTATCTTTACCCCTAACATATCTTCAGCGTTCTTTACCCCCACCATATCAACAGCTACCTTTACCCCTACCATATCAACAGCTACCTTTACCCCTACCATATCTTCATCTCCCTTTACCCCTACCATATCAACAGCTATCTTTACCCCTAACATATCAACAGCTCCCTTTATCCCTACCATATCAACAGCTACCTTTACCCCTACCATATCTTCAGCTCCCTTTACCCCTACCATATCAACAGCTATCTTTACCCCTACCATATCAACAGCTACCTTTACCCCTACCATATCAACAGCTATCTTTACACCTACCATATCAACAGCTATCTTTACCCCTAACATATCTTCAGCGTTCTTTACCCCCACCATATCAACAGCTACCTTTACCCCACCATATCAACAGCTACCTTTATCCCTACCATATCAACAGCTACCTTTATCCCTACCATATAAACAGCTATCTTTACCCCTACCATATCAACAGTAATCTTTAGCCCTCTCATATCAACAGCTACCTTTACCCCTACCATATCAACAGCTACCTTTACCTCTACCATATCAACAGCTCCCTTTACCGATACCATATAAACAACTATCTTTAGCCCTCCCATATCAACAGCTACCTTTACCCCTAACATATACACAGCTCCCTTTACCCCTACCATATCAACAGCTCCCTTTACCGATACCATATAAACAACTATCTTTACCCCTACCATATCAACAGCAATCTTTAGCCCTCCCATATCAACAGCTACCTTTACCCCTACCATATCAACAGCTCCCTTTACACCTACCATATCAACAGCAATCTTTAGCCCTCCCATATCAACAGCTACCTTTACCCCTACCATATCAACAGCTCATTTTACCCCTACCATATCAACAGCTCCCTTTACCCCTACCATATCAACAGCTATCTCTACCCCTCCCATATCAACAGCTATCTTTACCCCTACCATATCAACAGCTACCTTTACCCCACCATATCAACAGCTACCTTTAACCCACCATATCAACAGCAATCTTTAGCCCTCCCATATCAACAGCTATCTCTATCCCTGCCATATCAACAGCTATCTTTACCCCTACCATATCAAATCAAATTATATTTTTCACATGCGTAGAATACAACCTTACCGTGAAATGACCTTACCAACAATGCAGTTTTAAGAAAAAATAAGAGTTAAGAAAAATATTTACTAAATAAAGTAAAAAATAAAAAGGCAACAATAAAATAACTATAACAAAGCTATATACAGGGGGTACCGATACCAAGTCAATGTGTGGGGGTACAGGTTAGTCGAGGTAATTGAGTTAATATGTACATGGTAGGGGTAAAGTGACTATGCATAGATATTAGATAATGAACAGTGAGTAGAAGGAGCGTGAAAAAAGGGGGGCCAATGCAAATAGTCCGGTAGCCATTTGATTATCTGTTCAGCAGACTTATGGCTATGGCCCACCTGTCTCCCCCATCTCATCAACAGCCAACACACTTATACGGTGAGGCGTCTCTTGAAGGTTCGACCTTGGGGCCTGGGGTTCTAGTACCTGGTTGACTGGGAGGGTTATGGCCCGGAGGAGAGGTGCTGGGTCCCTCCTAGGGAGATCCTGGACCCAAGCCTCATCGAGGATTTTCAACACCGACACCCCGGTCAACCAGGTATGCGCCCAGTTGAGACCCCAGGTGGCGACCCTAGAGGGGGGTACTGTCACACCCTGATCTGTTTCACCAGTCCTTGTGATTGTCTCCACCCCCCTCCAGGTGTCACCCATCTTCCCCATTATCCCCTGTGTATTTATGTGTTCTCTGTCTGTCTGTTGACTGTTTGTCTTGTTTGTCAAGTCAATCAGCATTTTTGTTATCAGCTCCTGCTTTTTCCAGTCTCTCTTTTTCTCGCCCTCCTGGTTTTGACCCTTGCCTGTCCTGACTGAGCCAGCCTGCCTGATCACATTGCCTGCTCCTGACCCTGAGCCTGCCTGCACCTTTGCCCCACCTCTGGATTGTTGACCTCTGCCTATCCTGACCCTGAGCCTGCCTGCCGTCCGGCAGTGATGTACTGGGCTACCCTTAGTAGTGCCTTGCGGTCGTAGGCCAAGCAGTTGCCATACCAGGCTGTGAAAAGACCAGTCAGGATGATCTTGATGGTACAGCTGTATACATTTTGAGGATCTGAGGACCCATGACAAATCTTTTCAGTCTCCTCAGGGGGAATAGACGTTGTCGTGCCCTCTTCACGACTGTTTTGGTGTTTTTAGACCATGATAGTTTGTTGGTGATATGTACACCAAGGAATTTGAAGCTCTCAACCTGCTCTACTACAGCCCCATCGATGAGAATGGGGCCGTGCTCAGTCCTCCTTTTCCTATAGTCCATGATAATCTCCTTTGTCTTGATCAAATTGAGGGAGAGGTTGTTGTCCTGGGACTACACTTTCAGGTCTCTGACCTCCTCCCTATAGGCTGTCTCATCGTTGTTGGTGATCAGGCCTACCACTGTTGTGTCGTCTGCAAACTTAATGATGGTGTTGGAGTCGTGCTTGGCCACACAGTCATGGGTGAACAGGGTGTACAGGAGGGGACTAAGCATGCACCCCTGGGGGGCCCACATGTTGAGGATCAGCGTGGCAGATGTGTTGTTGCCTACCCTTACAACCTGGGGGACGTTCTGGAAGTCCAGAATCCAGTTGCAGACGAAGGTGTTTAGTCCCAGGGTCCTTAGCTTAGTGATGAGCTTTGAGAGCACCATGGTGTTGAACGCTGAGCTATAGTTAATGAATAGCATTCTCATGTAGGTGTTCCTTTTGTCCAGGTGGGAATGGGCAGTGTTGAGTGCAATAGAGATTCCATCATCTGTGGATCTGTTGGGGCAGTATGCAAATTGGAGTGGGTCTAGGGTTGCTGTGACAATTGGGTCGATGTGAGCCATGACCAGCCTTTCAAAGCACTTCATGGCTACTGATGTGAGTGCTACAGATCGGAAGTCATTTAGGCAGGTTCCCTTTGTGTTCTTGGGCACAGGGACTATGGTGGTCTGCTTGAAACATGTAAGTATTACAGACTCGGCCAGGGACAGGTTGAAAATGTCAGTGAAGACACTTGCCAGTTTGTCAGCGTATGCTCAAAGTACACGTCCTGGTAATCCGTTTGGCCCTGTGACCTTGTGAATGTTGACCTGTTTAAAGGTCTTCCTCACATCAGCTGTGGCGAGCGTGATCACAGAGTCATCCAGAACAGCTGGTGCTCTCATGCATGCTTCAGTGTTGCTTGCCTCGAAGTGCACATATAAGTAATTTAGCTCATCTGGTAGGCTTGTGTCACTGGGCAGCTCTTGGCTGGGCTTTCCTTTGTAGTCCGTAATAGTTTGCAAGCCCTGCCACATCTGACAAGTGTCAGAACAGGTGTAGTAGGAGTCAATCTTAGTCCTGGAAAGAAAGCTCTGCTGTTGGGACAGCTTTATGTGGGCCCTAAACGTTTGTGCGCACCGCTTGTTGCTGTTATAGTGCCATGAATTTAGTGTTGTGTGTTGTGTAGTGGCTTTGCTGGCTTGCATCTAAAAAAAATGTTTGGGGAGTTTGCACCACTAAAATCACCACTGCCATCGGCCAGTGTCGCACTTCTGCATCTGTGTCGAAAGGTGACAGAGCTAGAGAGGTGTTTGTCAGACCATGAGACTTCTCACTAAATGTCTGTATCGTCCGAACAGTTTGACCTAGAAACTATTATGACTACACTATGGAAATGGTGTTCTCTGTTTCTACGACCCCTACAATTGTCAGGAGACTCTTTGATGTGCCAACTTCTGTTTTGTAGCGTCTGAACCATTTGGGCTACTAATGGGACACCACGGTGGAAAGGGTAGATTCTTCCAAACACAATGGTGTTCTCCTTTTTGCTTTATGACCCACACAATTGTCATAGGACTCCTCTGGTGGTAACCAGTACCGGCTTTTAAAAAACGAATGAAAGTATGAAGATAATTTTGTGTCTACCCAAAAAAGAAGGGGTAAATCCGTATGTGTAAAAAAATAAATATACATATTTCCTGGTTTATTTATTTATTTTTACATCTCCTAGATTTTTGTCCAGCTTCTGTCAAAGCTTTGGATGTGTGTAAAACCCTCCAGTCTAAGTTGCCTTAATATTATATGCCCACGGGCAACAATTAAGGTGCCTGTAGGCCTAACTGAGACACAGTCTACTTAAAACAAGTTGTGGTTTTGTTTTTATTAGAACTTGAAAAAAAGTATTTTGCCTACATCAGTGTAAATGTTATGTATATACAGTCAGAAGTTTACATACTTTTGATTTCTTTTGTTTACATACACCTTAGCCAAATACATTTAAACGTTAAAGTTTTTCACTATTCCTGACATTTAATCCAAGTAAGAATTCCCTGTCTTAGGTCAGTTAGGATCACCACTTTATTTTAAGAATGTGAAATGTCAGAAGAATAGTAGAGAGAATTATTTATTCAGCTTTTATTTCTTTCATCACATTCCCAGTGGGTCAGAAGTTTACATAATCTGAATTGGTAGCATTGCCTTTAAATTGTTTAACTTGCATCAAATGTTTTGGGTAGCCTTCTACAAGCTTCCCACAATAAATTGGATGAATTTTGGCCCATTCCTCCTGACAGAGCTGGTGTAACTGAGTCAGGTTTGTAGGTCTCCTTGCTCGCACATGCTTTTTCAGTTCTGCCCACAAATATTTTATGGGATTGAGGTCAGGGCTTTGTGATGGCCACTCCAATACCTTGACTTTGTTGTCCTTAAGTCATTTTGCCACCAATTTGGAAGTATGCTTGGGGTCATTGTCCATTTGGAAGACCCATTCGCGACCAAGCTTTAAGAGATCTTGAGATGTTGCTTCAATATATCCACATAATTTCCCTACCTCATGATGCCATCTATTTTGTGAAGTGCACCCGTCCCTCCTACAGCAAAGCACCCCCACAACATGATGCCGCCACCCCTGTTCTTCACGGTCGGGATGGTGTTCTTCGGCTTGCAAGCTTCCCTCTTTTTCCTCCAAACATAACAATGGTCATTATGGCCAAACAAGTTCTATTTTTGTTTCATCAGACCAGAGGACATTTCTCCAAAAAGTACGATCTTTGTCCCCAAACCGTAGTCCGGTATTTTTATGGCGGTTTTGGAGCAGTCTCTTCTTCCTTGTTGAGGGGCCTTTCAGGTTATACTGTGGATATTGATACTTTGTACCTGTTTCCTCTAGCATCTTCGCAAGGTCCTTTGCTGTTGTTCTGGGATTGATTTGCACTTTTCGCACCAAAGAACGTTCATCTCTTGGAGACAGAACGCGTCTCCTTCCTGAGCGGTATGATGGCTGCATGGTCCCATGGTGTTTATACTTGTGTACTACTGTTTGTACTGAGGAGCGCGGTACCTTCAGGCGTTTGGAAATTGCTCCCAAGGATGAACCAGACTTGTGGAGGTTTACATTTTTTTTCTGAGGTCTTGGCTGATTTCTTTTGATTTTCCCATGATGTCAAGCAAAGAGGCACTGAGTTTGAAGGTAGGTCTTGAAATACATCCACAGGTACAAGTCCAATTGACTCAAAGTATGTAAATTAGCCTAATCAGAAGCATCTAAAGCCATGATATCAATTTCTGGAATTTTCCAAGCTGTTTAAAGGCACCGTCAACTTAGTGTATGTAAACCCACTGGAAGTGTGATTCAGTGAATTATAAGTGAAAAAAAATCTGTCTGTAAACAATTGTTGGAAAAATTACTTGTGTCATGCACAAGTAGATGTCCTAACCGACTTGCCAAAACTATAGTTTGTTAACAAGAAATTTGTGGAGTGGTTGAAAAACAAGTTTTAATGATTCCAACCTAAGTGTATGTAAACTTACGACTTCTACTGTAATTCCATATTGAAGCCATGAAATTACTTAGAACAATATGAACTGCTAACATGTTAAACATATTTAGCAAAGATGGGACAGGGTTACATTTTGAAATGTTCTTTCTGTAAGCTATTTAAAATACTAAGCTATAAGGAATAACATTCGAATTGGAGTTGTTGTCAATGCAATACATAACAAAACGGAAATAAACATCTTGAAGCAACCACATATTTAGCCATGGAGCATGTTCTGATTGGCTAGTGAGGAGTCATGCCTCGACACACCTACAACTAATTTATTCATCAAAACCCAGCCCTTTCGCGCCACTGCCACCTCTTGCACTCATAATTCCTGCAGTGAAAATAGCAAAAATATTTCTGACACACCCCCAGACCTACAGCCTACTGCCTACTGCTAATCTGAAGAATATGATGTGGCTTTTGAGTACTCTGGCAAAATTCAGAGCAGTAAAACAAAATGGACACAGTTGGTCTTTTAACAGTGTGTATGCCTCCGGGCTGTAGCCTACATAATCATCTGCACCAGTGCTTATCAATTCAAGTCAAGTGGGCCTACCTACAGGGTTGCACATTTTGTTCTAACCCACCACACCATTAACACGTGACTATCAGTTGATTAGCTGAATCAGGTCTGTGCACTGCCATGCTGTGATAGCAAAATTGTGCAACCGGAATTGAAAAATGCTGCTGGGCAATTCCATGGTAACAGAATTACACTCAGACTCAGATATTTCACTCTAAAATATATGACAAACAACAAACAATGATTTAAAAGTTTAACAAAACATACAAGTCTATGCACAAGGAATACTTTTAACAATTTACACAAAACATTTCACAAAAACACATTTATTAAAATAACTATGCAGATGCAAAGTTTGTTAACAGAATTACGGTAAAATTTCCCTCCGTTTATGCGACCACGTTTTCCAAAAACTCTTGTTAAATATCTGTTCCGAATTAAAATGAAAATATTTCTGCAGAAAGAATGTGATGTCTGCTATGACATGACACTTTGACTCTGAAAAAAGGGTAGTAGCAGGTGACCCAACTGTTGTTTATGACTACTATGATTTCCCATTGTAGTCAATTCAATTGCAGTAAATCCGTTACCGATTTGGTAACAGTATTTCACATTTGAATCACTTAATAATTTATAAACAAAATTGATATCAGTAACACTTTAAATAAATGGTGAGTCTCCCTTTACTTCGACTTACTTCTGTGAACTTTCATTATCCTCCTTATGAGGGAGAGAATTCTGAAAATATTTTAAAGATATGTGGGGTTTTGGTAACGGAATAACAAGGCACAAGGCAATGTTTCTTTAACTTACAGAAGGCAAATAATTTATCCAAAATGAATTATAACTGTTGATATTAGTTGGCAGGGGTATTTTACTTCAACATTATTGTGTTTGTAATAACTTTTTTTTAAATGTTCTGGTAGATCCCTTTTCCATCTGTTTGACCAGGAATCAAAGCCATTACATATGCCTACTTTTTTAAGATGGAAAATGGTTGAAAAATATATATATGCCTTAATTTCACAAAAATATAGACTCTTGTTTTCATTTGACACCCAATTTGAAATTATCCTATGAACTTCACATGTTGGTGATCATGGGTCATTTTAAATGGAAATGACCTGGACGCGGTTTCCCAAAAGCTTCGTTAGAACCATAGGATCCTAACGAATTTAGCCTTAAAATGCTTTTGTGAAACGGGCTCTGGTTTAAATGCTCTGCCTTCCAGATTTCAGCACTTTCAGCACCACGGACAGCGAAACGCTAAACGCGGCTTGGTTTACGTGTCATTTTCAGCTCCGTGAACATCGACATCGAAAGCATCTGGTTGAACTTGAGCAGGGTAGGCTACATACTGTACGCTGCGTGCTCTCATCAAACTGTTGCTTCTCTCCTCCTTCAATGTCAAATCAATAGTTTTCAGCCTTTGTTTCCTCTTTGTTGAACAACAATCAATAGTTCTGGAGTCTGGGTATTTTTCGAATCTACAGTGTAATACAAACATGCAAAGCCGTGTGTGTGTGTGTGTGTGTGTGTGTGTGTGTGTGTGTGTGTGTGTGTGTGTGTGTGTGTGTGTGTGTGTGTGTGTGTGTGTGTGTGTGTGTGTGTGTGTGTGTGTGTGTGTGTGTGTGTGTGTGTGTGTGTGTGTGTGTGTGTGTGTGTGTGTGTGCATTTTGAGCGAACTGATTCAACATGACTCATTCAAATTGCCAGGAACAGACTTCTCCAATACTACTGATGCGATTAACCCCTACCTCTAGGGTTACCAGTGGTGGAAAAAGTACACAATTATCATACTTGAGTAAAAGTACAGATACCTTGATAGAAAATTACTAAAGTAAAAGTCACCCATTAAAATTCCACTTGAGTAAAAGTCTAAAAGTATTTGGTTTTAAACATACTTAAGTCTCAAAAGTAAATGTCATTGCTAAAATATACCTAAGTATGAGTAAAAGTCATTTCAAATTGCTTATATTAAGCAAACCATACCGCACCATTTTCTTTTTTTTTCTTTTTATTTACAGATAGCCAGGGTCACACTCCAACGACATAATTAACAAACGCAGCATGTGTTCAGTGAGTCCGCCAGATCAGAGACAGTAGGGATGACCAGGGTTGTTCTCTTGATAAATGTGTGAATTGGACCATTTTCCTGTCCTGCTAAGCATTTAAAATATAGCGAGTACTTTTGGGAGTCAGGGAAAATGTATGGAGTAAAAACGACATTATTTTATTTAGGAATGTAGTGAAGTAAAAGTTGTCAAAAATATAAATAGTAAAGTGCAGTTACCACCAAAAAAACCCACTTAAGTAGTACTTTCAAGTATTATTACTTAAGTACTTTACACCACTACTAGCACTTTCCAAATAATTCGGCCTACATGGACCGAGCATGAAGACGAGGGATAGGGCAGCGTTGGTTGTAGTATGCTAAGTAGCAACTATTGTAGTAGCGAGGTAGTCGTGGTGCTATGTTATAAATGCCGACAAGTATATGGCCTACGCATAGTCAGACTGTAAAACGTAAACTACACCTGTTGGCAGAACGCTATCTCATTGCCCCCTCGTGGTTTCCAGTCGAATAGCCTTTTCAGCGATGTAGGCTCTGCCGCTCTTCAACACATGGATAGAACACTGTGATTGACGCATTTTCAGAAGTCAAAAAAATAAATACAGTCTATGAATGAATGATAAGGATACTGTAGCCTTATAGGTTGTATGGGTATAGACACTGGTGATACAGTCTAATAGAGGTAGCCCATCTAGCCCCTAAGAGGGTATAGGCTATCATCCCACGCAATAACCTAGTCTTTGCATTATCTTATTTTTTACCAGTTATCTTCAGCCATTAAGCACAGCTGATAAACTATATGGTTTGTAAACTATAATTAGGCTCGCGTGATTTAAAGATATATGAAACATTAATTGAAAGACATTGTGATCGTTAGCTGAGAATATCCTACAGTAGCCTAGCCTATAATAACCTGTATGACCAAACATGATATCATCACAACGCTTCTTCATTAGAAAATAAGCAGCTTTGAAAGAGAAAAGTCAATGAAATTGAAAACAAGCAATCAAAAATGAAAAATGTCTATATAAAATACAGTATGGACTCACCAACTCCGATTTTTTCATCTTCTGTTGGTATCCACATTTTGGATTTTTTTGTTATTTTCCCACTAGGAGACCAAGCCTCATTCTGTCGATATCGTGGGATAATGTAGCTAAATGAAATCTATAAGAATATCCCAGACTCCTTCGATACGAACGGGATAAACTCCATAGAAATCTATAACATAAAAAGGACCACAAATGTCTTAACCCGCGATTTCTTTATCTCCCGGGTCTGCTCTGCTCGCCGTCTCCTAGTCACACACTGATGCAGTCTCTGTGTCCACCTACCCAACACACACGGTAATCTAATCTCTGAACGCTATTATTGCAGCAGCATCTCGATAGGAACGGGAATAGTTTTTTTTACGGTTTATTTATTTATTTCCCAGGTAGTCATTAGCCTATGGCTCAGCTACCAAATCGGATATCGGGTCCCACTCCCGGCGGTAGAGTTGAGTCGTTAGATGATAATTAGCAGTCGTGATATTGTCCGCCGGTCCAAACTGGTCTTGGGGTGCAAGAACAATTCAGAAAACTGCGATATACAGTAAAATGCGCCATCTTCATGGTCATCACGACTCGTTTTGTCAATACCGCTGTGTCAAGCATTTGCAAATGTAGATTGGACTGTCGGTGAGTAACTCGATGGCAATTGCATCTATCAGTAACTGCGCTTTAACGGTCATGGGCTACCTCGGCAGCATCTGATTTCACTGCGCTTAAAATTGAATCTGCTGAACCAAGCTGCATATGCTATTAGACTACATCAGTTATGGAACCAAGACAGATGTGGTAAGGCTTTTCTAGCCGATAATTACAGAAGAATAGGCCAACCACCATCAGCAAATGGTTGCAGAACCTCTATTGGTCCAATAAACACTGAACATACTCCTTGGGATATACATTTTGGATTTTGTTTAATTCACATGAATTAATAAAAAATGGAAAAGGTGAACTTGCTCTTAATTACAGTGCATAGCCTACTCAATAACCCCCCCCCCCCCCAAAAAAAAAGTAGGCTATTCCTCCCATCACATTGGCAATGTGTTCTGGTTTGGAGGGAATAGGCCTAAGTTATGATCAACTGGTAGCCTAGGTTGTATTCAGAAACAACCCCTTGTCAAAGGATATATAGTTTAACCTGCATGTAACATTCTCACAGATAAACGCCATACAACATTGTGCACTTAGTGTTGGCTGTTGCAGGTGGGTGTTGAAAATGCTACTGTGCTGTATGCAGGCCTATACCCAAATGGACCCTCTCCCCAGGATGACACCTGCGGTTTTGTCTATTCATCTGCCTGTGTTTTTCTCAGAATCTAAAGACTAGTTCCTTCTTCTGCATTGCTGTACAATGTGATCCTTGTTGCCCTCAATAGCCTCCAACATCTCAGTGGGTTCTTGAATCTAGTCTGCCCCTCTCTCCAGTGCTTGCTCTTACTGCATTGCTTAGTGGATTCAGAAAGGCAAAGGGTTTAAAGAATGCTGCCTGCTTGCCAGTATTGAAACCCATTAAAAATCAACTCAGACTAATCCTCATGAAACTATATTTCTAGGCAAAACAATCTAATATTTCTGCCTTGAAAACCAACACAGCTACCTGGAGTATTACATCATCATCCCGTTGTCCTGGGTGATGGGTCAGAGCATGATATGATCAGCAGAATGTAGTGCTGTATATTGAGAAAAAAATATGTTCCTGATTAATTTGTTTTACTGTAGATAAAGCTGTTTCCTGTGTAAATAAACAGATTTATAGAACGTTATTATCTGATGATTGACCGTCTCAGAATGTGTCTTGTAATTACAGATGAATCTATCTCTGATGTTCAGTTCCATAGAGTAACTAGTGTGTTGGATGCTGAGTAGGAGGAAGGCCAGTGTTGTGCAGTGCTATGTCCTCATCACAGAGACTCCATACTGACTCCCATCCGTCCTTCATCTCAAGTGGAACACTGTGGGCGGTGTTTTAATCACATACATAAAACTGGATGAGTGTGTGTGCAGGTTTAGCACTACAGCAGGGTCTTAGCTGATAAAATGTGTAGAAATTAAATGTAAACATCTAGCTTGACATATGATTTCTACTCTTATAGAAACATATTTGAAAATGTCAACACTGCAAACGTGTAAATGTGACGAGTTTACAGCATATTTCAAAGATTAAACATTAGGCTGGGTATCAGACAAACAAGACCTGATGAGAAGTTTGATATGAGCCCTAGCCTAGTATGCAAAGGCACTATGGATTTATTTTCCCTGGTTGATACAGACGTTCTCAGGAAAGTGATATCACAACTTAAGCCTTCTGCCTGCCTTCTCGATCCTATCCCCACCCCACCACCTTCTTCAAAACAGTTTTTAATTGCATATCTGAAGAAGTGCAAGCTATTGTTAATCACTCCCTGTTCACAGGCACTTTCCCCACTGTACTAAAAACTGCTATGGTGAAACCCCTTCTGAAGAAAAGTAATCTAGATTCTTCAGTTTTTTGCCATTTTCGACCAATCTCCAAACATACATTCTGTAAGCAACATTCTGGATAAATTGGTTTTCAAACAGTTAAATGCCTTTTTAAGTGCCAACTGTATTTTTTTTTAAAATCCAATCTGGTTTTCGTGCCCACCACAGCACAGAGACAGCCTTAGATAAATTGGCAAATGATCTTAGAGCCAACACCAAACACCTCTCTGTCCTTGCGCTTGGATTCAAGTGCTGCATTTGACCATGCTGACCATGATGTCATTCTGGACAGACTGGAGAGGTGGTTTGGCCTCTCCGGTCTAGTTCTAAATTTGTTTAGGACCTATTTAACTGGTTGGGAGTTTTTTGTCACCCTTGGTGAACATAACAGAGAAAATACATGTGGCATTCCACAAGGTTACATTTTGGGTCCGGTACTGTTCAGTTTATATATGTTACCCCTTGGCAGCATTATCAGAAAGCACTTCATTGATTTTCACTGCTACACAGACGATACACAACTTTGCATTTCCATGTCACCAGAGGATTTTAGCTCCACAGATAAATTATTAAACTGTATTGGTGAGTCAAATACTTGGATGGCTCAACTCTTCCTCCAGCTAATTCACGGGCAATAAAGATAAAACACCAGGTAAATAACCTAGGTGTTATTTTAGATTCTGAACTCAATATTGAATCACACATTAGTAATATGACCAAAATACCTTTTTACCACCTGAGGAACATTGCCAAGGTGTGGCCGTTTCTCTCTAAGGCTGATACAGAGAGACTCATCCATGCTTTTATGGATACTGTCCTGTCTGGTCTACCCAAGAAAGCCATTGGTCAACTGCAAAACATACAGAATGCTGCCGCACGGGTACTGACCAAGAACAGATGGAGGGCACACATTACACTGGCTGCCTGTGAGTTTTAGAATTCATTTTAAGATTCTTCTATTGGTTTTTAAATCAATCCACGATTCTTCACTACAATACATGTCAGACATGCTTTTAACTTATGTACCCAGTAGTTCCCTCCGGTCCTCTGGCACTGGCCTTTTAACTATCCCAAAGCCTAGGACCAATAGGCATGGAGAGGCAGCCTTCAGTTATTATGCCCACAGCCTCTGCCAGAGAACCCGAGGGGGGCTGAAACTGTGGACATATTTAAAAGAGATCTTAAAACATATTTTTAGCTTTGTTTTTCCTTAGGTAGCTTTTTAGTCGTTCAGTTTTTATTGCTATTCTTTAGTTTTTTTTTTAGTAAATATTTGATTTTCATTGTTTTTATGAGTTTTTGTCTGTGAAGAACATATCGTTGCATTCCATATCTGAAAATTAGCTGTAAAAATACATCTCAATTTGAACACAATGTAAATATAATATTGTGTTGAACATTGGTTGGTTAGTGACAGTCACTGAGAGGATGGTATGGTAGAGAGTGGTATACTGCACCATCTAGGAACAGCAAACCTGGTATTTTAGTAACAGGTGCAAGGGAATAAACTCAATTAAAATGAACTTCAATCAATGTAAAAGTATTTATAAGGTAATTACCAAACTCAGAAATGTGATATTCTGGCTCTACATCTGATGAACTTCTTGCTTGAAAGATGTTTTACAGATGTTATTGTATAGTTTAATACTATTTGGCTGAGGGAATGTTTATCACTCTGTACACCAGAGGGTTGTGTGGATCACTGGTCTATGGGCACTGGGAATGCCTACCACAGCAAGAGGTGATATCAGTTTCAAAACCCTCCATTCTATCATACCACGGAAGCCAGAGGAGGAGGTAGTAAGAACCATGCAGTGCTTCCTCATCAATCATTTACCTTCAGCCACTCCAACTCTCCATCTCTCTCTCTCTCTCTCTCACACACACACACACACACACACACACACACACACACACACACACACACACACACACACACACACACACACACACACACACACACACACACAAGCTTTAACACACACACACACACACACACACACACAAGCATTAAATCACACACACGACACACAAACAGCAGCTCTCTCTCTCTCACACAAATACACAGTTCAGCTCTCGCTCTCCATCTCTCTTTCATACACATGCAACACACACTTCTTCAAATCATGCGTTGCCCTCCAGTTTAAAATGTCTCTCTCACACACACACACCTCTGATCAAACACAGCACAGCAGGGGTGCAACTTTCACTGGCGACGGAATGGCATTCCGAAATTTAATTTTTGTCCCCCCCAGTTTTATCATTGGAATGTGATGCAAAACGAGGCAATGGTGTGCTTTAGGACCATGCGGATGCCTCCGAGTGGTTGGGTAGGCTGTTTGGAATGTTTATCCGACTGCATAAAAAATATATAATAATACCCCCCCACTTCTAAAACCAAAGTTACGCTCCTACAGCACAGACACTATATGCTACTCTCTTATGGACACACAGACTAATGCATACATCGGTCCTCCATCTCTTCCTCTCATACAGTAAGTATATTCATTCAGACAAAATAGCCCCTGCTTGCATCAACACCCACACAGACAGAAAAATACATTTATTCCTGCTCCCTCTCCTACACTTAGGCAGACACTATCCCGCCTGTTTTCAGCATAACACAGACTCACACACATACCCTAGCTCTCCCACTCACACACTCTCATACAGACCAAAAGACACACACACACATTTTGAATTCTGTCCAGGAAACTACACTGAATAATAATATAAAATGCAACATGCAACAATTTCCAAGATTTTACTGAGTTACAGTTCATATAAGGAAATCGGTCAAGTGAAATATATTCATTAGGCCCTGAATTTCACATGACTGAGAATACAGATATGCATCTGTTGGTCACAAATACCAACAAAAAAAGTAGGGGTGTGGATCAGAAAACGAGTCAGTATCTAGTGTGACCATCATTTGCCTCATGCAGCGCAACACATCTCCTTCGCATAGAGTTGTCCAGGCTGTTGATTGTGGCTTGTGGAATGTTGTCCCACTCCTCTTCAATAGCTGTTCAAAGTTGCTGGATATTGGCGGGAACTGGAACACACTTTCGTATATGTCGATCCAGAGCATCACAAACGTGCTCAATGGGTGACAGGTCTGGTGGGTATGCAGGACATGGAAGAACTGTGTCATTTTCAGCTTCTAGCAATTGTGTACAGATCCTTGCGACATGGGGCTGTGCATTATCATGCTGAAACATGAGGTGATGGTGGCAGATGAATGGCACGACAATGGACTTCAGGATCTTGTCACAGTGTCTCTGTGCATTCAAATTGGAATCGATAAAATGCAATTATGTTCGTTGTGTGTAGCTTCTGCCTGCCTGCCTGCCCATACCATAACCCCACCATGGGGCACTCTGTTCACAATGTTGATATCAGCAAACCGCTTGCCCACACGATGCCATACACACTGTCTGCCATCTGCCCGGTACAGTTGAGACTGGGATTCATCCGTGAAGATCACACTTCTCCAGCGTGCCAGTGGCCATCGAAGGTGAGCATTTGTCCAATAAAGTCGGTTATGACGCCAAACTGCAGTCAGGTCAAGACCCTTGTGAGGACGACGAGCACGCAGATGAGCTTCCCTGAGACGGTTACTGACAGTTTGTGCAGAAATTCTTCGCTTGTGCAAACTCACAGTTCCATAAGCTCTTTGGGTGGCTGGTCTCAGACGATCCAGCAGGTGAGGAAGCCGGATGTGGAGGCCCTGTGCTGGCATGGTTACATGTGGTCAGTGGTTGTGAGGCCAGTTGGACATACTGCCAAATCATCTAAAACAACATTGGAGGTGGCTTATGGTAGAGAAATGAACATTCCATTCTCTGGCAACAGCTCTGGTGGACATTCCTGCAGTCAGCATGTCAATTGCACACTCCCTCAAAACTTGAGACATTTGTGGCATTGTGTTGTGACAAATATTATATTATATTATAAATATATAAATATTTAACTGAAAAATTACATTTACGTATGTATTCAGACTCTTCACTCAGTACTTTGTTGAAGCACCTTTTTCAGCAATTACAGCCTCGGGTATGATGCTACAAGCTTGGCACACCTTTATTTGGGGAGTTTCTCCAATTCTTCTCTGCATATCCTCTCAAGCTCTGTCAGGTTGGATGAGGAGCATCGCTGCAAAGCTATTTTCAGGTCTCTCCAGAGATGTTCGATCAGTTTCAAGTCCTGGCTCTGGCTTGGAAACTCAAGGACATTCAGAGACATGTCCTGAAACAACTCCTGTGTTGTCTTTGCTGTGTGCTTAGGGTTGCTGCCCTGTTGGATTGTGAATCTGTGCCCCAGTCTGAGATCTGAGCGCTCTGGAGTAGGTTTTCATCAAGGAGCTCTGTACTCCGCTGAAAAACATCCCCACAGCATGATGCTGCCACCACCATGCTTCACCGTAGGGATGGTCGCAGGTTTCCTCCAGAGGTGACATTTGGCATTCAGCCCAAAGTGTTCAATCTGGGTTTCATCAGACCAGAGAATCTTGTTTCTCATGGTCTGAGAATCATTTAGGTGCCTTTTGGCAAACTCCAAGCGGGCTGTCATGTGCCTTTTAATGAGGAGTGGCTTCCGTCTGGCCACTCTACCATAAATGCCTGATTGGTGGAGTGCTGCAGAGATGGTTGACCTTCTGGAAGGTTCTCCCATCTCCACAGAGGAACTCTGCAGCTCTACAAGGTTGATCATCGGATTCTTGGTCACCTCCTTGACCATGGCCCTACTCCCCCGATTGCTCAGTTTGGCCGGGTGGCCAGCTCTAGGGGGTCTTGGTGGTTCCAAACTTATTCCAACTAAGAATGATGAAGGCCACTGTGTTCTTGGGGACCTTCAGTGCTGCAGAAATGTTTTGGTCTCTTCCCAGATTGGTGCCTTGACACAATCCTGTCTCTGAGGTCTACGGACAATTCCTTCGACCTCATGGCTTGGTTTCTGCTCTGACATGCACGGTCAACTGTGGGCCAGTATATAGACAGGTGTGTGCCTTACCAAATGATATCCAACCAATTTAATTTACTGAAGGTGTACTCCATTCAAGTTGTAGAAACATCTTAAGGATGATCAATGGAAACAGGATGCATCTGAGCTCAATTTCGAGTCTCATAGCAAAGGGGTTGAATACTTACAGTTGACGTCGGAAGTTTACCTACACTTAGGTTGGAATCATTAAAAATCATTTTTCAACTACTCCACAAATGTTTTGTTAACAAACTATAGTTTTGGCAAGTCGGTTATGACATCTACTTTGTGCATGACACAAGTCATTTTTCCAACAATTGTTTACAGACAGACTATTTACCTTATCACAATTCCAGTGGGGCAGAAGGTTTACTGGACGGTCGATGGTGCCTTTAAACATTTTGGAAAATCGGAAGTTCACATACACCTTAGCCAAATACATTTAAACTCAGTTTTTCACAATTCCTGACATTTAATCCTAGTAAAAATGATATATCTTAGGTCAGTTAGGATCACCACTTTATTTTAAGAATGTGAAATGTCAGAATAATAGTAGAGAGAATGATTTCTTTCAGCTTTTATTTCTTTCATCACATACCCAGTGGGTAAGAAGTTTACATACACTCAATTAGTATTTGGTAGCATTGCCTTTAAATTGTTTAACTTGGGTCAAACGTTTTGGGTAGCCTTCCACAAGCTTCCCACAATAAGTTGGGTGAATTTTGGCCCATTCCTCCTAACAGAGCTGGTGTAATTGAGTCAGGTTTGTAGGCCTCCTTGCTCGCACACACTTTTTCAGTTCTGGCCACAAATTTTCTATAGGATTGAGGTCAGGGCTTTGTGATGGCCACTACAATACCTTGACTTTGTTGTCTTTAAGCCATTTTGCCACAACTTTGGAAGTATGCTTGGGGTCATTGTACATTTGGAAGACCCATTTGCGACCAAGCTTTAATGATGTCTTGAGATGTTGCTTCAAGATATCCACATTATTTTCGTCCCTCATGATGCCATCTATTTTGTGAAGTGCTCCAGTCCCTCCTGCAGCAAAGCTCCTCCACAACATGACGCTGCCACCCCCGTGCTTCACGTTTGGGATGGTGTTCTTCGGCTTGCAAGCCTCCCCCTTTTTCCTCCAAACATAACGATGGTCATTATAGCCAAACAGTTCTATTTTTGTTTCATCAGACCAGAGGACATTTCTCCAAAACGTACAATCTTTGTCCCCATGTGCAGTTGCAAACCGTTGTCTGGCTTTTTTATGGTGGTTTTGGAGCAGTGGCTTCTTCCTTGCTGAACGGCCTTTCAGGTTATGTCGATATAGGACTCGTTTTACTGTTGATTTCTTTAGATTTTCCCATGATGTCAAGCAAAGAGGCACTGAGTTTGAAGGTAGGCCTTGAAATACATCCACAGGTACACCCCCAATTGACTCAAATGATGTCAATTAGCCTATCAGAAGTTTCTAAAGCCATGATATAATTTTCTGGAATATTCCAAGCTGTTTAAAGGCACAGTCAACTTAGTGTATGTAAACTTCTGACCTACTGGAATTATAAGTTAAATAATCTGTCTGTAAACAATTGTTGGAAAAAGTACTTGTGTCATGCTCAAAGTAGATGTCCTAAACGACTTCCCAAAACTAGTTTAACAAAAAAATTGTAGATTGGTTGAAAAATGAATTTTAAATACTCCAACCTAAGTGTATATAAACTTCCAACTTCAACTGTATGTAGCTAATAGCCCTTATACAGTATGTCGATACAGCATGTGGCCGACAAAAATATTTAACTGAAGTAGCTGCGTGTGAGTGTGTGTGTGTTGAACTGGGTTATTTCACTACGATTGGGTCATACCACAAAGAGTGCCTTTTGCATCCCTTTGCTAGTTACAGTGCCTTGCGAAAGTATTCGGCCCCCTTGAACTTTGCGAACTTTTGCCACATTTCAGGCTTCAAACATAAAGATATAAAACTGTATTTTTTTGTGAAGAATCAACAACAAGTGGGACACAATCATGAAGTGGAACGACATTTATTGGATATTTCAAACTTTTTTAACAAATCAAAAACTGAAAAATTGGGCGTGCAAAATTATTCAGCCCCTTTACTTTCAGTGCAGCAAACTCTCTCCAGAAGTTCAGTGAGGATCTCTGAATGATCCAATGTTGACCTAAATGACTAATGATGATAAATACAATCCACCTGTGTGTAATCAAGTCTCCGTATAAATGCACCTGCACTGTGATAGTCTCAGAGGTCCGTTAAAAGCGCAGAGAGCATCATGAAGAACAAGGAACACACCAGGCAGGTCCGAGATACTGTTGTGAAGAAGTTTAAAGCCGGATTTGGATACAAAAAGATTTCCCAAGCTTTAAACATCCCAAGGAGCACTGTGCAAGCGATAATATTGAAATGGAAGGAGTATCAGACCACTGCAAATCTACCAAGACCTGGCCGTCCCTCTAAACTTTCAGCTCATACAAGGAGAAGACTGATCAGAGATGCAGCCAAGAGGCCCATGATCACTCTGGATGAACTGCAGAGAACTACAGCTGAGGTGGGAGACTCTGTCCATAGGACAACAATCAGTCGTATATTGTACAAATCTGGCCTTTATGGAAGAGTGGCAAGAAGAAAGCCATTTCTTAAAGATATCCATAAAAAGTGTCATTTAAAGTTTGCCACAAGCCACCTGGGAGACACACCAAACATGTGGAAGAAGGTGCTCTGGTCAGATGAAACCAAAATTGAACTTTTTGGCAACAATGCAAAACGTTATGTTTGGCGTAAAAGCAATAGAGCTGAACACACCATCCCACTGTCAAACATGGTGGTGGCAGCATCATGGTTTGGGCCTGCTTTTCTTCAGCAGGGACAGGGAAGATGGTTAAAATTGATGGGAAGATGGATGGAGCCAAATACAGGACCATTCTGGAAGAAAACCTGATGGAGTCTGCAAAAGACCTGAGACTGGGACGGAGATTTGTCTTCCAACAAGACAATGATCCAAAACATAAAGCAAAATCTACAATGGAATGGTTCAAAAATAAACATATCCAGGTGTTAGAATGGCCAAATCAAAGTCCAGACCTGAATCCAATTGAGAATCTGTGGAAAGAACTGAAAACTGCTGTTCACAAATGCTCTCCATCCAACCTCACTGAGCTCGAGCTGTTTTGCAAGGAGGAATGGGAAAAAATGTCAGTCTCTTGATGTGCAAAACTGATAGAGACATACCCCAAGCGACTTACAGCTGTAATCGCAGCAAAAGGTGGCGCTACAAAGTATTAACTTAAGGGGGCTGAATAATTTTGCACGCCCAATTTTTCAGTTTTTGATTTGTTAAAAAAGTTTGAAATATCCAATAAATGTCGTTCCACTTCATGATTGTGTCCCACTTGTTGTTGATTCTTCACAAAAAAATACAGTTTTATATCTTTATGTTTGAAGCCTGAAATGTGGCAAAAGGTCGCAAAGTTCAAGGGGGCCAAATACTTTGCAAGGCACTGTATGTAGAAATTGTGCACCAATATTGTATTTTAAATACCTGCTAAATGTAGTGCCCTTTAATATAGACCACATGGAAAATTCAATAAATCAGATTTTCTTTCTTCATACAGTGAGGGGAAAAAAAGTATTTTGATCCCCTGCTGATTTTGTACGTTTGCCCACTGACAAAGAAATGATCAGTCTATCATTTTAATGGTAGGTTTATTTGAACAGTGAGAGACAGAATAACAAAAAAATCCAGAAAAACACGTCAAAAATGTTAGTCAGTCTCCAGACCTTAATCCCATAGAAAATCTGTGGAGGGAGCTTAAGGTTCGAGTTGCCAAACGTCAGCCTCGAAACCTTAATGACTTGGAGAAGATCTGCAAAGAGGAGTGGGACAAAATCGCTCCTGAGATGTGTGCAAACCTGGTGGCCAACTACAAGAAACGTCTGACCTCTGTGATTGCCAACAAGGGTTTTGCCACCAAGTACTAAGTCATGTTTTGCAGAGGGGGTCAAATTTCCCTCATTAAAATGCAAATCAATTGATAACATTTTTGACATGCGTTTTTGTGGATTTATTTGTTGTTATTCTGTCTCTCACTGTTCAAATAAACCTACCATTAAAATTATAGACGGATCATTTCTTTGTCAGTGGGCAAATGTACAAAATCAGCAGGGGATCAAATACTTTTTTCCCCTCACTGTATATGAATAAAGCATTGCTAAAGTGCCAAAATACTGCATTTTGACATTTCCCTCCGTCAACCCTGTGTCACTTCAAGGAAGATTTCAACCTACTTAATTTAAACGTTCAACCTACTTAATTTGTAAAGCCCAAGTTATTTTGTTGCTTTGACAGTCAATTTATGTAATGTGATTAGTGATTCATTTACAACTGTCCTTCATTTTAAGGTCAACCCTGTTACGGGAACTGAACTATTATTTTTCAAACGAAACATTGAACATCGGAATAGTCAAATCAGTGTAAAAGCAGGTAAGCTGGTTCTACTCTTTTTGGCAATTTACTGGT
Organism: Oncorhynchus mykiss; assembly: GCF_057628025.1. NCBI lineage: Eukaryota > Metazoa > Chordata > Actinopteri > Salmoniformes > Salmonidae > Oncorhynchus > Oncorhynchus mykiss. Next base: position 63,771,223 of record NC_143037.1, on the reverse strand, counting down.
GTTTTGTGGTGGAAAACGGAGTTGGTCAAGCATAAACACGTCAACCCTGTTACTCATACATATACAGGCTAGAAATGTTTTAGCTTTTTTTTTTTTGTGAAGCTTGGATTCAATGGCCATTCCTTGCTGCATATAACAAGCTTCCATTCCTCCTGTCACAAGGGGATTTAAGGCTGATTTAAGATTAAATAGTCAACCCCGTTACTTTATACTTTATTTGGCACTTAGTCTTTTTAAAAATGTAATCTCTTTGAGATGGGGAAAATGTATTGTTTCAGATTTCTCAAACATCACTTGGTGGACCGACACTAATATTGGGGTACAACTAATGACTACATCTCCTCCACATGCTATTTGCATATTCTCTTTGTTTTATGTTCTGGCCGATAATCCCTGGCTCTATGTAGGCAGAAATGTGAGCACACTCTTCCATCACAGCGACTGAATAATAGCTGTTGGGTGTATGACGCATATGTCATATTCAATGTTCAGGCCAGGGAGTTAGTCTCTTAATGTCAACGGTTCAGAGTTTTCCAACAATGAATAGGCTTAAAGACAACAGAGCTCAACCTTTCATTTTATTTATAGTAAAAATACTTTTAGATACATACTGTACAGAACATGTTTTTATGGATCTTTACAGGAGTGCCTCCTTGAAGAAATGAGAAGAGGCAGAAGGTAAAGAATGTAATCAAACTAGGTAAAGAAAACATGATGTATTGGCAATAGGCAAGACCACATCTACATTTGAAGAGTGTCTTAATAAAGAAGTTGCAACTGAATAAGAGCTATCCACAATTTAATACTTATCAGGAATAGCTTCTAAAGCCACCCAAGATAAAAAGTTCAGAAAGAGGATCCAAACAAGCCCATTTCAGTCAAAATACACTGTCTGCATCATTGACAGTAGGCAAACATTCTCCAATCCAGGTCAAGTTCTGTTGGTGTTGTTCCATGAGAGTAAAATGAAAGGTAAACAGGTTGTAGCTTACTAAAAACTGAACAAGCAATGTCCACTAATGAACGCAAAACAAATCCTAACATGTTTGCATGCAATCCAAATGTAAAGTATGTATTCCCTTAAACTAACCTGTGTGTGGGCAGCAAAAACCAAGGTTGAGATCAAGCACCATTCAAAATGTCAACCAAAGCCAAATTCATACTTGGAAAAAGACAGACATCCTTGAAGGCCTCATTTTGTAGACATACAACTACATCAATCGTGTGCTGACAATATTTGTAGTCCACATTTTACACTCACTAATGTGTGAAGTTTCTAAACAAAATACCAGTTTTCAGCATTTTTCAAGAGCACCATGTTTAATCTGTTGCTGTGACATCCAGTGGTGTTGGTCATTGATAGCACTATTGTGTGTGGCGTCTTGGTCGTTGGTCAAGTTTGTATAGTAGAAGGTGCAGTGGCGATGAACCTGAGGATATGGCTGCTTTAGCTCCACATAGACTGTGTTAGAGTGGAAGCCTCATGCAGCACCTTAGTCTTCAGCAGGCCACATGGGAATTGATGCAGTATAGAACAGGATGTTTGAGTCAGCCAACACTGCCTTACCAATCCACAGTCAGAAATAGCTTCATTCAGTTTCCCAATCTAAAAAAAGAATTCTACAAATAGCAGTGGCCATTCAGCATTCTAAAAAATAAAGGATAGTCCATATCAAAGGGTAAACTTTTGAAAGAGCTTTAATGAAATCAAAATGAAAAAAATTATAACCTCAGTTGTTGTTGTGTCTGTACAAACATCGTTTTCCACTCATCAAGCCCACAGTGTAATATAAAACTATATCATATACAAATCTTCTATTTTTTTCACTAATTCAATTTCTGTAGAAACGTTTTGAAAGGTGGATCTCTCTTCTGGCTCTTCACTGACTCCTTCCATCAGCTTCTCCCAGGATGACTTGCTCCTTGGTAGTGGGGGGCCTTGGACAGAATTCCAAACTGGCAATGCTCTGTTGGCGCTCTCAGTTCACTTCCCAAATCCCATCCTTCTTTCTGCCCAACTCTCTCTTATCTAACTGTACCTTATAGTCTTGTCTCAGTTGTTTATGACGGTTCATCCACATGGAGCGCTCTCTCCAGGAGTCTGGACGCGTCGTCCTTGTTTCTCTGTCCCAGACACCGATGGCTCCTCACTCATTCAGGGACAGGATGATGTCATCCTCAAGGTCAGAGTTGTCAGAGCTGTCTGCTGGGTTGACAGAAAGACAGCAAAGATACATTTAGAGATCTGGGGGATAAATGGGACAGAATACTGTACAAGTCACTGCTGTGGTGGTAGAAAAATGACAGAAAGCAGAATCGACATATCTTCCGCTACATAGCCCCAGACAGCGTGAGGGCCCATCTTTTTTTCCCTTTCCCTTTCATTCAGTCAATCCCTCTCAAGCGGAAGTGTCCTCACACAGCAGTAGAGTAACAGCTTTTCAAGAATAATAACATAAATGGCTACATCATTACTAAAAAGTGTTAAGTAGCCTAGCCCTTATGACAACAGGTTTAAGTTTACTGTTTCCAACAACTTCAACCTTGCCTGTCCTGCATCCCATGCTGTACCTATCAGTGAATGTCTGAAGGACAAACTGACAACTGTTACTCACTGTTATCCAGGGCAAGGTCCCCATCTTCCTCATCGTCATCTGAGTCATCATCATCATCATCATCATCCTCCTCCTCCTCTCCATCCCCCTCCAGCAGGCGAGACACCTCATCGTCAGAGAGAGATAATTCATTGTTCCCGTCTTCCTCGTCTTCCTCATCCTCCCCGTTTTCGTTATCCAGCTCAGCGATCAGAGGGTCCGTGTCCATGTCATCATCAGAGTCATCATCATCATCATCATCATCGTCTTGATCGTCATCCTCCTGATAGGGACAAGTGTTCCAGAACAGCCGTGTAAGGAACATGCTTCACAGATCTTACATTTCTATATTTAGGTTGTTCTAATGTTAGTGATTTGATTAATTATCTACCAACATAATAGAGCTGTGCTTTTTGAAGGAAGCGGGTTTGTTGTCTCTCTTTACCTGATCATCTTCATCCTCCTCCTCTTCAGCCAGTCTCTGGCGTCCCACCTCGTACAGTCTGCACACCGTGTCTGTGTTGACTGAGTCCTGGTTCTGGATGGGAGACCGCAGCAGTCAGCAGCAGCAGTCAACATACAACTGTTGTGTCAGAGGCGGTCTCCCAATACTATTCTACCAGTATGTAACATTGGATTCAAGCCCGTTCAGATTTATTGAGTTATATTACAGATGACAAAAGACCTACCTCAATCACAGCCAGGTAGCAGTCCTTGGTGTCTGTGCAGAGGTCAAAGATATTCCTCTTCACGTCAATGGTGGCTGGGGGGGAAAGAGAGGGGGTATGTTTCATTGTCATGTAATAAATAAACCTGTCACAATAGTTCAAACTTGACCATAGCTAAAGTAGTTAATACAGAAACCAGTTGTTTGGATGGAGTCTATTCGCTCACGGAACAAAATTAATTATATTCACTTCCACAGCAAGATGCTATAGACACCAAATACATCCAAGATTATTGCTTCCCAGTTGGAGGGTCAGGAATTGTTGCTAGTGACTCATGGCTGGGTTGTTTAGGGTCGTACAGTATAAAACTGGATAGTCAATTCCTGATAAATGCAACGGCTTGATGGTGTGGGTCTTAGAGCCATCTCACCAATGGGTTTGTAGTCGGTGGCGTTGAACGTCCTGAAGGAGGAGCCAAAGGGAGTCTTCGTCTGCATCTCCATAATGTCATCATCATCATCTGCCTGGAGCATCGCTGCAAAAACAACCCAGCAGGGTTAGGTTCTCTACACGCCACAATTGGAACACATACATAGTTGTGCTTCATATACAGAGAAAAAGCAAGAGAGGTGTATGGATGGATACAATTATTTTTTACAGGCAAAGGGTAACAGTTGCATCAGTACAAAGGAGCTGATCGTAGACTACAAGAAAAGGCGGGCCAAGTGGAGCGGGTTGTGAGTTAAGTTCCTTGGTATCCACATCACCAACCAACTATCATGGTCCAAACACACCAAGACAGTCGTGAAGAGGGCACGACAAAACCTTTCACCCCTCAGGAGAGTGAAAAGATTTGGCATGGGCCCCCAGATCCACAAAAAGTTCTACAGCTGTACCAGAGAGCATCCTGACCGGTTGCATCACCGCCTGGTATGGCAACTGCTCGGCATCTGACCGTTAAGGCGCTACAGAGGGTAGTGCGTACGACCCAATACATCACTGAGGCCAAGCTTTCTGCAATCCAGGACCTATATAATAGGCGGTGTCAGAGGAAAGCTTATAAAATTGTCAGCGACTCCAGTCACTCAAGTAAGACTGTTTTCTGTGCTACCGCACAGCAAGCGGTACCGGAACGCCAAGTCTAGGACCAAAAGGCTCAACAGCTTCTACCCACAAGCCATAAGACTGCTGAACAATTAATAAAAAATGGCCAGCAGACCATTACATTAACCCCATTTGTTTGTACACTGTGGCTGCTCGCTGCTATTATCTATAGTCGCTTCACCCCTACCTCCATGTACAAATTCTCAACTAACTTGTAACCCCTAACACTGACTCAGTAACCCCTGTATATAGCCTTGTTATTCTTATGTTATTGTGTAACTTTTATTACCAATTTTCTATTTTAGTTTATTTGGTAAAAACATTTTTTTTTTTTAACTACACTGTTGTTTCAGGGCTTGTAAGTCAGCATTTCACGGTAAGGTCTACACTGTTGTTTCAGGGGTTGTAAGTCAGCATTTCACGGTAAGGTCTACACTGTTGTTTCAGGGCTTGTAAGTCAGCATTTCACGGTAAGGTCTACACTGTTGTTTCAGGGCTTGTAAGTCAGCATTTCACGGTAAGGTCTACACTGTTGTTTCAGGGGTTGTAAGTCAGCATTTCACGGTAAGGTCTACACTGTTGTTTCAGGGCTTGTAAGTCAGCATTTCACGGTAAGGTCTACACTGTTGTTTCAGGGCTTGTAAGTCAGCATTTCACGGTAAGGTCTACACTGTTGTTTCAGGGGTTGTAAGTCAGCATTTCACGGTAAGGTCTACACTGTTGTTTCAGGGCTTGTAAGTCAGCATTTCACGGTAAGGTCTACACTGTTGTTTCAGGGGTTGTAAGTCAGCATTTCACGGTAAGGTCTACACTGTTGTTTCAGGGCTTGTAAGTCAGCATTTCACGGTAAGGTCTACACTGTTGTTTCAGGGCTTGTAAGTAAGCATTTCACGGTAAGGTCTACACTGTTGTTTCAGGGCTTGTAAGTCAGCATTTCACGGTAAGGTCTACACTGTTGTTTCAGGGCTTGTAAGTCAGCATTTCACGGTAAGGTCTACACTGTTGTTTCAGGGCTTGTAAGTCAGCATTTCATGGTAAGGTCTACACTGTTGTTTCAGGGCTTGTAAGTAAGCATTTCACGGTAAGGTCTACACTGTTGTTTCAGGGCTTGTAAGTAAGCATTTCACGGTAAGGTCTACACTGTTGTTTCAGGGCTTGTAAGTAAGCATTTCACGGTAAGGTCTACACTGTTGTTTCAGGGCTTGTGTTCGGTGCATTGATTAGATTTTTTATTTAGAAGGGAAAATGGGTGGCCAGATGAGATGGCCAGATCGATAGACATTGACCAATTTTTTTGGCCACTAAATCAGTGTGGTATGGGTGTGCAGAGCCTTCATGGTATCCACAAGGCTTTGGATAACAGGATTGGGGTCAATTCCATTTCTATTGAGTCAAGTGAACTGGAATTCCAATGAAATAAATGAAAAATCCTCCTTGAAAATGGATGGCAAGGTTAAATTCAGGTACCTGTAATGCGAGGATTGGCAAAAGAACAGCTAGTTGCACACATACTGGCTGAACAGAAGTGTGGGTGGATGAATAGATCGATAGTAAAAAAGAAACGTCCTCTCACTGTCAACTGCGTTAATTTGTGTAAAAATTTGTATGAACACAACAAGATTAAACAGACAAACTGAACAAGTTCCACAGACATGTGACTAACATAAATAGAATAATATGACCCTAGATAAGGGGGTGGTCAAAATCAAAAGTAACTGTCGGTATCTGGTGTGGACACCAGCTGCATTAGGTACTGCAGTGTATCTCCTCCTCATGGACTGCACCAGATTCGCCAGAAATCATGCACAGAAAGAGCAGTATGGCTGGTGGCATTGCCATGCTGAAGGGTAATGTCAGGATGAGCCTGCAAGAAGGGTACCACGAGGGAGGAGGATGTCTTCCCTGTAACGCACAGCGTTGAGATAGCTTGTTGTCATTGCAGGCTAAGTCCAATGACGCTGTGACACACCGCCCCAGACCATGACATACCCTCCACCTCCAAATCGATCCAGCTCCAGAGTACAGGCCTCGGTGTAACGCTCATTCCTTCGACGATAAAATTTAATCCGACAATCACCCCTGGAGAGACAAAACCGTGACTTGGCAGTGAAGAGCACTTTTGCCAGTCCTGTTTGGTCCAGCAACTGTGGGTTTATGCCCACAGGCAACGTTTTTGCCGGTGATGTCTGGTGAGAACCTGCCTTACAACAGGCCGACAAGCCCTCAGTCCAGCCTCTCTCATCCTATTGCGTTCCTGATGTAGCTCGGACAGTTGTTGTTGCCACCCTGTACCTGTCACGCAGGTGTGATGTTCAGATGTACCGAACCTGTGCAGGTGTTGTTACACGTAGTCTGCCACTGCGAGGACGATCAGCTGTCCGTCCTGTCTCCCTGTAGCGCTGTCTTAGGTGTCTCTCAGTACGGACATTGCAATTTGTTGCCCTGTCCACATCTGCAGTCCTCATGCCTCCTTGCAGCCTGCCTAAGGCACGTTCACGCAGATGAGCAGGGACCTGGGCATCTTTCTTTTGGTGTTTTTCCAGAGTCAATAGAAATGCTTCTTTAGTGCCCTAAGTTTTTGTAATTGTGACCTTAATTGCCTACCATCTGTAAGCTGTTAGTGCATGCTCATTAATTGTTTATGGTTCATTGAACAAGCATGGGAAACTGTTTTTAAACCCTTTACAATGAAGTTATTTGGATTTTTACGAATTATCTTTGAAAGACATGGCACTGAAAAAGGGACATTTTTTTTGCTGAGTTCATGATAAGAGTGGTACTGCTGCTAGAGTGCCACTGCTGTGGGTGGATCTATCATGGCCTCACCGTGTCTCGGTCTACTTAGCTGTTAGAATGGTGTGGATGTGTAAACTTCATTTAGTGCTAAATACGGCTGCTAGAATCCTGACTAGAACCAAAAAATGTGATCATATTACTCCAGTGCTAGCCTCCCTACACTGGCTTCCTGTCAAGGCAAGGGCTGATTTCAAGGTTTTACTGCTAACCTACAAAGCATTTACATGGGCTTGCTCCTACCTAGCTCTCTGATTTGGTCCTGCCGTACATACCTACACGTACGCTATGGTCACAAGACTCAGGCCTCCTAATTGTCCCTAGAATTTGTAAGCAAACAGCTGGAGACAGGGCTTTCTCCTATAGAGCTCCATTTTTATGGAATGGTCTGCCTACCCATGTGAGAGACGCAAACTCGGTAAGTCTTTACTGAAGACTCACCTCTTCAGTGGGTCATATGATTGAGTGTAGTCTGGCCCAGGAGTGTGAAGGTGAATGGAAAGGCTCTGGAGCAACAAACCACCCTTGCTGTCTCTGCCTGGCCGGTTCTTTCATGCCGTCCCTAGGAGGGGTGTGTCACTTGAGTGGGTTGAGTCACTGATGTGATCTTCCTGTCTGGGTTGGCGCCCCCCCTTGGGTTGTGCCGTGGCGGAGATCTTTGTGGGCTATACTCGGCCTTGTCTCAGGATGGTAAGTTGGTGGTTGAAGATATCCCTCTAGTGGTGTGGGGGCTGTGCTTTGGCAAAGTGGGTGTGGTTATATCCTTCCTGTTTGGCCCCGTCCGGGGGTATCATCGGATGGACCACAGTGTCTCCTGACCCCTCCCGTCTCAGCCTCCAGTATTTATGCTGCAGTAGTTTGTGTCGGGGGGGGCTAATGTCAGTTTGTTATATCTGGAGTACTTCTCCTGTCTTATTTGGTGTCCTGTGTGAATTTAAGTATGCTCTCTCTAATTCTCTTTCTTTCTCTCTCAGAGGACCTGAGCCCTCGGACCATGCCTCAGGACTACCCGGCATGATGCCTCCTTGCTGTCCCCAGTCCACCTGGCCGTTTTCAACTGTTCTGCCTGCGGCTATGGAATCCTGACCTGTTCACCGGATGTGCTACCTGTCCCAGACCTACTATCTCCACCCGGCACAGCCAGAAGAAGACTGGCCACCCCTCATAGCCTGGTTCCTCTCTAGGTTTCTTCCTAGGTTTTGGCCTTTCTAGGGAGTTTTTCCTAGCCAACGTGGTTCAACACCTGCATTGCTTGCTGTTTGGGGTTTTAGAATGGGTTTCTGTACAGCACTTTGAGATATCAGCTGATGTACGAAGGGCTATATAAATAAATTTGATGTGGGTGGAGCTATCATGGCCTCCCAGTGGCTGTAGATGTGAACCAGCTGGTTAGACTCCTCTGCTCGCTCAGGGCACAGCCTCCCGGCCATATGGTTCAGCAGGGCCGTGTGGCATCAAACACACACATCTACATGCACCTTTCACATGTCGTGAAAACACAACCCCACAAGCATTCACCTTTCAACACACATCTAAAAGTCTTAGCTCTTCACCATAAGGTGGAATTTGACCAGCCTTGCTACCACCGCACACTACTTCATTTCCCATAGTCCTTACCTCCGTAGATGACCGTGCCGTTGTTGTTGAAGACGATCCTACACTGGTCCAGAGCTGGCACTGTATGGAGGAGGTGAAAAGTCCGCAGGTCCCACTGACACAACCATTAAGGAATCACACTGTCACATTATCAATATAGCATATCGACTACTCTACCTAATACCTCTGGGATTGGGATGTACTCAACAGATGGCATGGGACAGTCCCATCTTGACATTAGGTCACTTATCAGACAAACTGATGCAGGCTCAGTACCGCCAATTAACTCTACAAATATGACTATAACTATTGTACAGTCTGTGAGTCGGATACAATCTCAGTGTTGACGATGACCTCCAGGCCATTGGGGTGGAACACTCCACTGATGTTCATGTTGAACTTGTCAAACTTGTGGATGGCACGAGCCGAGCGGACGTCCCACAGTACACCATCGTTCAGCACCAGGTCGTCAGTGGGGTTAAAGGTCGCACAGTTCCTCTTGTAGTTATTGGCCAGGTCCGGGTAGTTGAGGGTCAGGGTTTTCTGCCCCGTCTGGATGTCATAGATCTGAGACCCAAAGATCAGGTGATCAGGACAAAAAAAACAAAGCTTGTGTACCTGGTCATTCAGTTTAACCTTTAGATATTTATAAAGAAGACTTACGTGGGCTATGTGTTCCTTTGTGCCAATAACTCGGTCTTGTGAGAGTTTGCTGAACTCCACATAATGATCATCTAAGAAGGAATGCCTGGAAAGAAGAATAAATTGAGATAAATAGAAAATATTCCTTACAACCTCTGACTTCAGGCCATATAGAATAAGCCATTTAGGTTAAGTAATGATGCACCAATGTTGCTTTGGTTAAACTGAGGGCAGAAGGAGGCCCCACTACACTGTGTATTGTATGAAGTGAACATTCCAGCCCTAAGACATAGTGATGGGGATAAAAAAATCAAAAGTAACATATTGCAACACTATTTTGGACGATATTATATTGATACTTTGACTCCAAGTATAATTTTTTATTTGTAATTTGTTAGCTAGTGCTAGAGAGCTGTACCTGCGCTAACCCTCCGGTATTTTTCATCCTATAGCTTGTTTGCCCTCTTTTTAAATAGTGAGACATGTTTTCAGTTATTTTATTTCCATGATTGATCAAAACTATTTCCTCATGTTCTCGTCTCTCTGCAGTAGACATATAGTGAGCAGTGTTCCGAACATCAGTAAAAATTACAGTATTGAATAGTGTGAGTCACAATACATATCGAATAACACCTAAGTATTGTGATAGTATTGTATTGCAAGGTCCCTGGCAATTCCCAGGACTAAGGCAGTTCAGTTAGTGTGTTTAACGAATGTGTCAGTCTCTTTCAGCAGTTCCATGCTCTGCTGGCACTGAGCAGCTGGACCATTGGGCAGGGAGCACCATAAACTCACAACCAATATAATTAACCATAGAAATGGAATGGGTAAAGCAGTCATCCCCATTTGAAGAAATAACCAAGGTCAGTCTCCTGTGTCACACTTACTTCATGATGAACACTGACTTCATGCCCCACAGTGCAGACAGAGGATAACTCCATGATGCCGACGTCAACAACAGAGAGCCATCCTGATGACAAAAAAGACAAAAGTTTCAATAAAAAACTAATGTATTAGATATCCACAAGACATGTAGATTTTTAAATGTCCCCACTGACCCGTGATGGCTCTAGGTGTGTGATGGCAGAGCTGTGGCAGCTGTAGCTCGCCTCCTCCTGGCCTGTGAACACATTGTAGAGTTTGAGCTGGCCCGTACACGTCCCCAGCATCAGGAACCGCTCACGGGCAGAGAAGGCACAACACATGAACCCACTCTCATCCTCATCTGCCTCCCTGAACACAGACATGGGACGAAACCTGGGGGAAAGGGGAACATGTTATTCAGAGGAACCTGGGGGAAAAGGGGAACATGTTACCCAGAGAAACCTGGGGGAAAAGGGGAACATGTTACCCAGAGAAACCTGGGGGGAAAAGGGGAACATGTTACCCAGAGAAACCTGGGGGGAAAGGGGAACATGTTACCCAGAGAAACCTGGGGGGAAAAGGGGAACATGTTACCCAGAGAAACCTGGGGGGAAAGGGGAACATGTTACCCAGAGAAACCTGGGGGGAAAAGGGGAACATGTTACCCAGAGAAACCTGGGGAGGAAAGGGGAACATGTTACCCAGAGAAACCTGGGGGAAAAGGGGAACATGTTACCCAGAGAAGTCCATCTAAAAACCCAATTAAAAGGACTTTGAGTCCCCAGTGTATTAGGAACCAAACATACCTGCTAAAGATGAGATGTCTGTCGAAGCAGCCCCCGTCCACCCCTCCATACTTGGGGTAGACGACCCTGCGTGTGTTTCGGGAGGTGAAGTTGGTTGGGGCCTGGCGCCTCTGCTTGGGTTCGGGGCACTGGTGGGGGGTGAAAAGGGAGAAAGGGGGGCAGGTGGTGACAGGGTTCTTGCAGCGCGCGTGCTGCTCCCTCAGGTACTCTGTGATGATGCTGTCCAGGGCGGGGGGAGAGGGCAGGTGTCTGTCCAGCTGTTTCTTCATGGCTGGACTCTGGCTGAAGGCACCGTAATCTGACTTCTGCCTCAGCACCCGCGGCTTCTTACAGCTGGCAGGCACAGGGCATGGCGACGGGCGCTCTCGCGTGAACACGATCCGACCAATTAGGGGAGAGCCGTTGCTTTGGTGAGGGGTCAACAGGGGAGGGGCGGCCGGGGGGAGTGCGAGGAGTTGCGATGTCGAGGGACGGGGCTGAACTGACAACGGCATGGACGGATGAGAGCCGTGGCTCGCCAACCGCGCTGCAACCCCATTGGCCAGCCGAGGGGTCCGGGGGAGGGCAGGGGCAGGAGAGGCAGGAGGAGGGGGAACAACGACAGGAAGTAAAGCTGAGGAAGATGGGTGGGGGAGGATGGCCATGGGGAGGTCGGCCTCCTTGGTGAGTGTGGTGGCCGTGTCATGCAGGCCTTTGGCCACCAGGTGGTTCCGGATCAACAGCAGTAGCTCCTTCTCAGGGAAGGAGATCCTGGACTGGGCCACCACATTAGCCCTCTGCAGCCAGGCCAGGGACACATCCGTCCCTATCATGAGGGGTTTACCAGACACTCGCTTGATGAGCTCTGCCGCAAACTTGCAGAATTTGACGTGTTCGCTGCGTTTGTCTTGGAGCACAGGCTCCTTCATAAGCTGCTGGATGTGTCCGCTGCTGAAGAGAGGCAGCTTGCTGATAATCTGTCTGACTGAGCTGGAGCGGGACAGACCCACCAGGGCCTTACAGGCCAGGGCCCGAATTTGATCCGCATCTGTGATGGGCATCTTCACCGTCAGCAGGGACAGGAGCACCTACAGGGAGATGGCAGAAGAACTAGCTATGGTTACAAGTGCATAATAACAGTATTGAGAAATCATAAAAGTAACCCAAACCATTAATGAATAGACAAATCAGAGACCAGTAGCGCCCAACAACATACCAGCGTAATATCTATCAATAGACAGTTCCGAAGTTAATCTTCTCTCACCTTGATGCCGTTGTTAGACTGCACCACGTTCCACATCTTGCTGAGCACGCTCTCGCTGCTCTTGGTAGTCTGGGGCAGGCGTCTACGAGGAGTGCCCGAGATGAACTTGCCGATGCTGGACATGCGTTTGTCCGGAGCACACACACAGTTGATGACCACCTGCAGAGCAGACTTCTGGATCTCGGCGTCGTTCACAAACACCTCTCCCTCCGCCACCAACAGGACTACACTCATACCTGAGGAACAACTGAACATTAAGATTAAACCCCAAAGCAAACAGTCCTGGTCTGCTGGATAGATAAGGTGTCAATAGAACGCCATGACAGGACAGGTAACGTACCCACGGTGGAGACTGCATTACCCCCCTCCCCATCTGGCACAGCCACAGACTCAGCCATCAGCAGCTGGGTCTTCGGGATCACTGTCAGGATGCTCAGTATGTCCAGGGCATAACGCACAGTGTCACTCCTAGGGGACAACACGGAGGGAAATAGTCACACAGTATTACTCGGGTATTCACTTAAATTGTGAAAAGATATAAACAAGTGTTCTCCATAAGGAATAGAGATGTATTTTAATATAGAGCAGAGTATTTTAATTATGGATACCCATAAGGCACTGGTTAGTTTTGCAGCAGTTACTCTTCCTGGGGTCCAGCAATATTGAAGTTGCACTATGCAGAAATCAATGACATTTTCTGGTTGCTAAAACTATAACAGTTCGTCTAATTTCAGTTTATGTGACAAAATAAACTAGTGTAGTGTAGAGAATCATTGTACCGTCTAAACCACCGTGAAATACATTTTCCAGAACCAGAAATATTATTTCAGCTGTTTCAAACTGGTATAAAACTGAAAGTAAAAAAAATAAAAATGAAAAGGGAAGCATGGAAATAGTGCACATGAACAAATCTACCGCTTCTTAGACTTGCTTTCAAGTAGAATGAGATCTATACATTCAGTCAGGTCGCCCAAAAAGTTACATATTGCCACTAAGGCAAATTAAATACAATATTAGCAAATTATTATATTCTCACCAAAACATTTGTAGCATCCGAACAGTTTGGCCAACAAACTATTATGTTTATGGAAAGATGAGACTCTCACGAACACGATGGTGTTCTCAGTTTTGCTCTACAACCCCCAACAAGTGTCTTGGCAGTCGTCTGAAGTCGGTACAGCCGATCTGCCAACTTCCCACAAGGGAATCTGTACTTGCAATAGAGAAGGAAGGTTGCATGTATTTTCTGTCCTTACCTGCCATAGTAGGTCCTCCAGTCACAAGCAATGGAGATGAGCTGCAGCAGCAGCTGAACACAGGACAGCTTGTGGAAGACCTCAGCTGGCTCCCAGTACAATCTGACTGGGCCGTACTCGATCAGGAACTCCATCATCTCCACCACCTGCTCATGGGTGTAGCTGCACGCCTGGGGAACAGAAGGACAATGAGGCACCTCTGAAGGAAAAACATCACCAAGGTATATCTGTGATGATGGGTTCCAGGGGGTTGGGGTCAATTCAGAAAGGGAACTTTATAAATCCCTATAGAAAGAAATTGGCAATTTAGAGCAAACACAATCACTTCAATCTCCCAACTCAGATGGGACGGCCTACCTTGTAGTAGGGCTGAGGGTGAATGGGAGCGCCCCCCTCAGTCCGCTGCAGGGACTGCTTGACCTGCTCCACCTTGATGGCCAGATGGGCCTCGAAGAACCTGCGCAGGGCCATGCAGGTGTGCTTGGCTGTCTGCCTGCTGGAGAAGATCTGGTCATCACTCAGCACGGCCGCATGGTCTTCAGGGTTTAAGATCTCCAGCGTACTTATCTGGAGACAGTAGAATTATACACAATAAGCAGCAGTGTAATACACACTGCAACAGTGAGCATGTTCAGAGAACTGATCGAGAGACAGAAATACCAAAACAGTATTTTTTTTTACAAATATTAGAAAACCCTGTCCTAGTGACAGCTAGAGGAAACAGAAGCAAGAATAAACCAGACAGGCCCTCCTACCAGGTTGACGAGGCGTCGGAGGCCGTCCTGCCTGTCGAAGAGTTCCAGCACAGCTCGGTAGGAGAAGGAAATGGAGAAGAACATGGTGGCGTGGCAGCAGCCCGAGGCGTGGGAACACTCCAACAGCCACAGAGTGTAGCTCACCACGTCAGATAGAATGGAATGAGGCAGCATACATACCTAAGGGGAACAGAAACACATGAAGTGAACACACAATTTGTATGGACTTAATTTACTTCAATGTAAATCTGTGTTACACACACAGACCACAGGAACAGTTGATCTTTATGGTGTGTGTTGGTCCCCTACCCTCTCCATGGCATCCTGGTTGTAGGCCAGGTAGTAGAGGCACAGAGACACCCCCGTGGCGGCCATGGAAGGCTTGGGGATCTCCAGAAGCTTCTGAACTCCTCCATGGGCCACAAACTGGGCTGCAAACTTCTTATGCAGGAGCAGGGAGGCCAGGTACTACAGGTAGAGAACGGGAATCATAGGATAAAGCTGGGATGCACTTCTTTAAACAATTGAGACGCATTCTAAGTCAGTTACTGCTAGGGCTGTGGGAGTCACTAAATTTCCTCAGCCAGTGACTGTCAAGCAAATAACTGTTGGGTCTCACAGTAATTGACCGTTAATTAACAAACATTCAGCATCTCCTGGCTTCCACACATCTACACTTGAAGTTGGAAGTTTACATACACCTTAGCCAAATACATTTAAAAACTCACGTTTCGCAATTCCCTGTCTTAGGTCAGTTAGGATCTCCACTTTATTTTAAGAATGTGAAATGTCAGAATAATAGTAGAGGATTTATTTCAGCTTTTATTTATTTCATCACATTCCCAGTGGGTCAAAAGTTTGCATACACTCAATTAGTATTTGGTAGCATTGTCTTTAAATTGTTTAACTTGGGTAGCCTTCCACAAGCTTCCCACAATAAGTTGGGTGAATCCTCCTGACAGAGCTGGTGTAACTGAGTCAGGTTTGTAGGCCTCCTTGCTCGCACACGCCTTTTCAGTCCTACCCACAAATTTTCTATAGGATTGAGGTCAGGGCTTTGTGATGGCCACTCCAATACCTTGACTTTGTTGTCCTTAAGCCATTTTGCCACAACTTTGGAAGTATGCTTGAGGTCATTGTCCATTTGGAAGACCCATTTTTGACCAAGTTTTAAACTGATGGCTTGAGATGTTGCTTCAATACATCCACATAAATCAAATCAAATTTTATTTGTCACATACACATGGTTAGCAGATGTTAATGCGAGTGTAGCGACATGCTTGTGCTTCTAGTTCCGACAATGCAGTAATAACCAACAAGTAATCTAACTAACAATT
This sequence comes from Oncorhynchus mykiss, assembly GCF_057628025.1. NCBI lineage: Eukaryota > Metazoa > Chordata > Actinopteri > Salmoniformes > Salmonidae > Oncorhynchus > Oncorhynchus mykiss. Next base: position 63,755,565 of record NC_143037.1, on the reverse strand, counting down.
CCAAAACTACTGTCTTGTACACAGTGTAAGGGGATAAAGAATATGTACATAAGGATATATGAATGAGTGATGGTACAGAGCAGCATAGGCAAGATACAGTAGATGGTATCGAGTACAGTATATACATATGAGATGAGTATGTAAACAAAGTGGCATAGTTAAAGTGGCTAGTGATACATGTATTACATAAGGATACAGTCGATGATATAGAGTACAGTATATACGTATGCATATGAGATGCATAATGTAGGGTAAGTAACATTATATAAGGTAGCATTGTTTAAAGTGGCTAGTGATATATTTACATCATTTCCCATCAATTCCCATTATTAAATTTCCTAACTCATGATGCCATCTATTTTGTGAAGTGTACCAGTCCCTCCTGCAGCAAATCACCCCCACAACATGATGCTGCCACCCCCGTGCTTCACGGTTGGAATGGTGTTCTTCGGCTTGCAAGGCTCCCTCTTTTTCCTCCAAGCATAAAATTATGGCCAAAAGCTTATATTTTTGTTTCATCAGACCAGAGGACATCTCTCTCAAAAGTACAATCTTTGTCCCCATGTGCATTTGCAAACCGTTGTCTGGCTTTTTTTAATGGTGGTTTTGGAGCCGTTCTTCCTTGCTGAGCAGCCTTTCTGGTTATGTTGATATAGGACTCGTTTTACTGTGGATAAAGATACTTTTGTACCCGTTTCCTCCAGCATCTTCACAAGGTTCTTTGCTGTTGTTCTGCACTTTTTGCACCAAAGTACATTCATCTCTAGGAGACAGAATGCGTCTCCTTCCTGAGCGGTATGAAGGCAGTGTGGTCCCATGGTGTTCATACTTGCATACTACTGTTTGTACAGATGAACGTGGTACTTTCAGGCGTTTGGACATTGCTCCCTAGGATGAACCAGACTTGTGGAGGCCGACATTTTTTTTCTTGAGGTCTTGGCTGATTTATTTAGATTATACCATGACGCCAAGCAAAGAGGCACTGAGTTTGAAGGTAGGCCATGAAATACATCCTCAGGTACACCTCCAAATGGCTCAAATGATGTCAAATAGCCTATCAGAAGCTTCTGAAGCCATGACACCATTTTCTGGAATTTCCCAAACTGTTTAAAGAGCACAGTCAATTTAGTGCATGTAAACCTTCTGACCCACTGGAATTGTGATGCAGTGAATTATAAGTGAAATAATCTGTCTGTAAACAATTGTTGGAAAAATGACTTGTGTCATGTACCAAGTAGATGTCCTAACCTGACTTGCCAAAACTATAGTTTGTTAACAAGAAATGTGTGGAGTGGTTGAATAACGAGTTTTAATGACTCCAACCTAAGTGTATGTACACTTCTGACTTCAACTGTACATCTACATTTTAGAAAGCCTAATAAATCCATGTAATACAGCCTACACCTTCAAAATAAATTCATTATTTATTTTAGACAGGTCAAAAGAAACATGATATGAAGAAAATGTAGTCTATTTCAGAAGAACAGAATAGCATACGCTGAGTTGTCCTTATGCTAGGTCGTGATCTGGCTATGCCAAATGCCTGTGGGCTAAACTAGTTAATTTAGCAGACAAGATTTGCTTAGAATTCCATGGCATTATTTTATAGTATGAAGAACACAATTGAACAAAGCTGAATAAAATATTTCCCCAAATAATGAGTGCGCACATGCAGCTGTTCTGTGTTGAGCGGTTAACAAAGAAATAAGTACTCCTTTCTGCGTAGTTTACAGTTATTAATCTAACTTTATTTGTTCTACAAACATTGAGCTATATGTTTTGATTTTTAATTGATTTTAAGGCTGCATGATGCAACTAATGATGATTTGAAAAAAGTTGCTTGAAAAGGCATTAGCTCTGCTTTGTTTTTTTGTGCAGGCTGTGAATGTCCTTCTCCAATTCCGAGGTGCATATTGAATATTTAAAGGAACGGTCCACATGTACTTTTCGGCAGCCAACAAGATGAGTAGGCATAACAAACAGCAAAAGCAATCTATCCCATATAGCACAAAAGTCGACCTGTTCTATTGTGTGTGAGAAATAAATATTCCAAAGTCTGTGACAGTTGTGGGACGAAATAGATCCCAAATTAAAACAACCACTAGCCTCAATGTTTAAAAATACATTTTTTTTTTTTACACAATGTGGCTGAGAACAGATTAGAACGTTTAGCATAAAATGTTAAACTCTTAGGCTATTTCTTCACATTATAAGCGCAGCAATGCACACATGGCAGTAGGCCGTAAGCTAGAATCTTCCATTAGCTGGAAAGCACCATTATCAAAAGTGACCGCAAATGCGATTATGTATGCCACAAAGACATACATGCCACAAAGGCCTCCACAATTGGAACAAAAAATCTCAAATTTGCACTCATCAGACCAAAGGACAGATTTCCACTGGTCTAAAGCCCATTGCTCGTGTTTCTTGGCCCAAGCAAGTCTCTTCTTCTTATTGGTGCCCATTAGTAGTGGTTTCTTTGCAGCAATTAGACCATGAAGGCCTGATTTCATGGAGTCTCCTCTGAAAAGTTGATGCTGAGATGTGTCTGTTATTTGAACTCTGTGAAGCATTTATTTGGGCTGCAATCTGAGGTGCAGTTAACTCTAATGAACCTATCCTCTGCAGCAGAGGTAACTCTGGGTCTTCCTTTCCTGTGGCAGTCCTCATGAGAGCCAGTTTTATCATAGCGCTTGAAGGCTTTTGTGACTGCACTTGAAGAAACGTTCAAAGTTCTTCAAATTTTCCAGACTGACTGGCCTTCATGTCTTAAAGTAATGATGGACTTTCGTTTCGCTTATTTGAGTAGTTCTTGCCATATTAAGAACTTGTTCCTTTACCAAATAGGGCTATCTTCTGTATACCACACCTACCATGTCACAACACAACTGAAATTCCACAAATTAACAAGGCACACCTGTTAATTGAAATGCATTCCAGGTGACTACCTCGAAGCTGGTTGAGAGAATGCCAAGAGAGTGCAAAGCTGTCAAGGCAAAGGGTGGCTACTTTGAAGAATCTCAAATATATTTAGATTTGTTTAACACTTTTGGCTACTACATGATTTCATGTGTTATTTCATAGTTTTGATGTCTTCACTATTATTCTATAATGTAAAATTAGTAAAGATAAAGAAAAACCCTGGAATGAGTAGGTGTGTCCAAACTTTTGACTGGTACTGTGTGCGTGAAATTTATATTGATTTAGAATGGACCATTATCACGCAACTGTCTCGAAAAATGGGCAGACGAAAAACAACATGTTATCTATGCACTTATATAGAGAATGGAGGATGCTTTTCCAGTGATTCATTTTCATGCCAGCCAGTTAAGGCTATACTCCTGTTGTATGTTAGAGCAATGTGCTTAATATTAGGAAAGTTGAGAAATAAATATAGTTGGCCTAGCCTATAGAAAGCTGATGTGATCCTCCTCTTTTCTCATGCAATTGCATACCCTATAGAAATGTTGTGCAACATTAGCCCATGGGCTCTCATGAAGTGTTTGATTCGATTTTCAATAACATTTGCATTAATGTCAGAGTGATTAGAGGGACAATATAGTGCCGAATACCAGGCAGTTAGCAAGTTTGGTAGGCTACTAATGACCAGCAGCATCTGAGCTTGGAGAAGCCTAATTAGCGTGACTAAACGGTCACGTGGAAATTGGCTGCCTTCCTGACCGCCCGTAATACAATCACCGCAACAGCCCTAGTTGCAGTAAGGTTACCTTGAGAGCCTCAAAGGTGAGCTGTACATCGTTGGTCTGCTTCAGGTCCATGTAATGGATGAGCAGCTCACAGGCTCCCATCTGCATGAAGACAGCCAACAGCTGAAAGAGAAAATAATACAGAGAAATGAATAATTTATGCAGAGTACTACTTGTCTGTCTAGCAGTCTACAGTTATTTATGGCATAATGTCTTCAACGAGTACAGTACTTGCTCTTATAATAGAGTTTGACAAGACTGACATCTGCTGGTAGGTTTATGTAGCAGAGACTAACCTCCTGGTACTCCCCCAGAGGGGTGAGGTACTGTAGGATGAGCCTCTGCTCCATCTCCGGAGTCAGAGGGTAAAGGTGATAGTTGTTCCCAATCACCCAGGGGCTCATCTCAGACCAGCTGCTGTTGGACAGCTCGCTGAAGCTCCTCTCCGGCTCCGGCAGGGAGAAGTTCAGCTTCTGTTTCACCTTCCGTCCATTCTCCCTCTCCGCCCTCCTCTTGAGGTTACTGCTGCCCTCCGCCCTGCCATCTGGGAAGTCCCGGTGGGACAGAGACTGCGGGGCAGCCACAGGTTTCATCAGGCCTTTAATGGACGAGCTGGTGCAGCTGCTGATCTTGTGGGAAGAGTTGTCAGACTCATTGCTGGGGAAGGGGCTCTCCTCTATGTCCTCCTCTGGTCCCTTCTCTATTCTGTTATTCCCTGGGGGGAAAGGGTTCTCCTCTCTGTCCTCCTCTGGTCCCTTCTCCACCCTCTCTGTGCCGTTATTCCCAGAGGAGAACGGGGTGTCCTCGAAGCCTCCGTCAACAGTCTCCTCATCCAGAGGAAGGAGAGGTTCCCCCAGGGCCTTCCTGGGACTGGGCCGTTTAAACTCCTTCCTGTTCTCAGTGTCCTTAGCCTGCAGCTCACGTAGCCGCTGCAGCATTAGAGGCACCTGAGAGAGCGAGAGAGATGTATCTAGCGTCATTCAGAGATACGGATGGACACCATGGCGCCCACATGTGGCAACACAAGGTCAAATTAAATTGAACCCACATTGCAGTATTTATACAAGATCTTAGGTTCATGTTGTTAAAACTTCTCAGAGACTTAATAAAAACACCTCATAATAGGGTTTGGGCACTGACCAGGACTGAGTTCTCCTCCCTGTAGTTGGCAGCGATGTCCTGGTTCTCCATGGCTCCAGCCAGCAGGCCCGTAGCATAGATCATCAGGGGTTGCTCAGCCTCCTGGGCCCATTTAAACAGCCTCTCCACTATGCCCTCCTGTCACAAACACAACATCATGATTATTGAATAGGTTGCATAATCTAGCTAACTAAATCTATAAACATGTTTAAGTGCATCTCCACATAAGCAGGTTGTAGCATACCTTCTCCTGAAAGACCACAGCGGTCTCCAACCCAGGCATGATGTTCTGCAGCAAGCGACAGGCTGCCGTGTTAAGTGTGAGCTCTCTGCTGGTCATCACATAGCTATTCACCAACTGGAAAAAGACAGGAGTTGAAATAACATGCACTCACCAGATCATCAATTTACAAATAATACTAAATAAGTATAATTGTTTTCCATTCTTACCGCATTCATGAAGTCATCATCTTTGAACAGGATCTTAAGCAGATGACCCAAGACGCATTCTGGATCAGCTCTCCCTAAGTGACAAAAGGTGGGGAGAATTAAAAATATCAACAACTATCACTTTTGCTAGCTATTGTTAATTATATAGCTATGACTACACACAACATAAATAAAACATCTTACCAGGGTGCCTGTCATCAAAAGGATCAGGATCAGCTTTGTGATATTCCTCAGTCTCCCTCTCCACCAGCTCTGAGATCCTGAGAGGAAAATAAAACCCATGATATAGACAACATATTCCTAAATGTCCAGAGGCTTTAAAACAAACAAACATCCATCCCTTCAAGTAATGTGATCTGAATAAAGTAAGTGCATTTTTGTTGTTGTTGAAACTTCCCATAATATCCACTGGTGTTACAAAACATTATCCTCCTTTATTACACAGGCACTCACTTGGTGAGGATGTTAACCAGGTCTGGTGTGCTAGCCTGCTGCTCCCCCTCCCACTTCTCCAACCAATGCTCCAGCAGAGCGGTCAGCTCTGCCTTGGAATCCACGCTGGCAGATGCCGACGCCATGGTGTGGCCTAACACAGAAAACACATGATGAAAGAATGTGGAAAACACTGGTTGGTGCAAGCAAGATGGAACCATTGAATGTTGACAGAAAAGTGGTAGGAAATCAATCTAGCCCATATCAACATTTACAATGACAGGCAACTGACGGATAGTGATAGTCACTAACACTAGCTTACTTATTTGGCCTACTCCTGAAATAAAATATATTTAATGCATGATCGATCTATGCACACAAACCACAACTTCCTCTCCAGTTGCAACCAGTGACTCAAAGGGGACCTTTCTTTGGGCTTCAGTTCAGAACATCTCCAGTCAGACAGCTGCATAGGTCCCTAGAGACTCCAACGGTCAACAGGTGATTTGGTCATGATGCTAGAAACCATCCAATAGCATTAGCTATCTAACGTTACTGTGTTGTAGCTACTAGTTAGCCTATTTCTAACGTCAGCTTGCTACCGTTACTGTCTCTGGAATATATAGCTAAACGTTAGCTAGCTACTGTACAGGATGACAAGCAACACAGTCATCGGTACGTCGATAGCTAACTTATTTCTTAGATAAACTCTGCAGGTGTGAAATACCCCGTTTAGCTAAATGTACCAGCTAGATAGCTAGCTACGGATATTCGCTATATAGAGTTACAACGTTGGAAAATCTGTTTAAGCGAAGTTACACTTAGTTCAGTGTTCAGAAACTGCTGTTTGCATTGATTGTGCACACGAGCTAGCTACAAGACCGCCCAGAGTAGACAGTTATTCATGTGCGAGACAGCATTGTTGGCTAACTAACGCTAGCTATGTAGCTAGCTAGCGAACACATTATTAGCATGTTATGCGAATGCGTACCTTGATATGCTCAATTTTCCCTCGCTTTCCTTATTCCTTCCACAAAAAAATACTTTTTAAAATCCCGACATACACTTGCTAGCTAGACCTGTATTGTTAAAAACAATACAAACTGCAGCTTCGCGCAGCACCTTATCACTTGTTTTAGCACAGCCTTGTTCGGGGTTTATTATGGCGAACACGTTCTACACGGTTGTCACGAGTTACCACAGCCACAAAGTCAAATTGGATATATCGTAAAAATACATACTTTCTTTTGTTGCTTTTTGGTCTTAATTTAATTTAAGGATTATACATAAGGTTTGTAGTGTGGTTAAATGTAGGTTTAAAGTCAGATTTTAAGAAGAGAAATTGTAAAAAAAAGAAAAAAAGAGGCGGGGTTTATGCCTTTGTGGCTGTGCTAACCAATGACGACCGTTTACACGTCAAAGTTTAGCGCCGACTGTCGATTTTTTATGACGGAAACAGGGCCGAGATAAACCAAGATTTGATCATCACAAAACACAGTATGAAATCCTTTATTTATACAACAAATATTAATGGATTAGAAAACACTCAAGATATGTCCGGTTATTCCCCAAATGTGGTTATTTCATTAAATTGTATCAATGTTCATATTTCTGTTTTGTAAGGTGATATGTCTAGAAGAAAATAGTATAACATACAATGGGAATGATATTCAGCCTTCCATTGAACATCAATCACACAGATATTTGTTGTATACATTCATGAAAAAGAGTACAAATTAGCAGACATGTTCACAAATGACAGAGCTATCGCATAGGTTTCAGTACATTATACATTACAGCCAGTCTTCCATCTTCACTTATTCCCACTGGGCACAGACGTTTATTCCATGTTGGTTCAATTTCATTGAAAATATGTGGAAACAACATTGATTCAACCAGTGTGTGCCCAGTAGGTTCATCCTAGGGCCTGTGTGGTCCCCAATGACTCCTGTGGAAATTGTATTACATCCATGTCTATTTCACAAAAAGCGTGTTTTTTTTTGCAAGTAGAAAATACAAATATTCCAAAAATTCATGCATTTGTTTAATGACATAGCAAATTGCCTGATTGACAGTCTGCCAACCATAAACTCCTTTATAATCACATTCTTTAGAACACAGAGTCATATTCAATATAATCAAAGCAATGTCTTCCTCTGAAGCAAATCTGGGTTACATTACTGTGCAGCAACAGGTAGCTGGGTAGTTATCAGCGCTGACTTTGAACTCATTTCCATAGACAAAGTAAATGTGTGAGTCTCCCTTCCATTTGTAGGTCACCTTGGTGACAGGAATCAACTCAATGGTCTGGCGCTGCAAAGGGAGAGTGAGTGCGAGAGAGGATTCTGTTATTAAAATAAGCCAAATACCATGACATACCTTTTCAATTTAGAACAAGCAAATGCACAAACAATCTTCCAGCATAATAAGATACTTCATGTAAAGAAGGAGTTGTTATTTGAATCATGAGGTGTGGGAAAAAAATGTCTGTACCTGTTGTAGAATGCGTGAGGTCTGAGAGAACCTGGCTTGGTGCTCCCTCACTAAACGCTCTGCAGCACGCACCACATTAGGGTCTGGGAACCCCATCACTGGGTAAACCTACACGACAGAGGGTAAAAACTGATAGGAAAAACCCATTGTCTCACATACATCACCAAATATCTTCATTTCATGCAGACTGATGTCATATTCCCATAAAAATATGACTTTTGTTTTTACCATGTACTGAGCGTCTCTAAACATTTCCTGCCCGGACACCTTGCTCAGGTTGACCACATGCAAACCACTCGACTGTTCCACAATGTAGTCGTCAAGATTATTAGTCCTAGTAAGTGTGGATACAGAATTAGAGGAAATTAAGTTAAAGTTGAAGATAAGCAATAAACAAATCTTCTAGTTAATCATACAAAGGAAGCAGATAGCTACTGGATCTAGTGCATCTAATGTATGACACATACTGTTATTCAGTTGAAAAATGCTGAGCTAACACCAGCACTCACTCACCATATAACCTTGAGGTTGATGAAGACCAAAAGCTGTCGTTTGCCTTTACAGGTCTCACACTCCCTTGACCCTTGACCATGACAATGGCTGCAACTGATGAGATAAACAACAGGTCAACCACACCACCCAAGTCCCTGAGAGGCCATAGGGAAATTACTGAAATGCAAACACTGTACTATAGCTACACACAATTTATTTTCCCCATAATAAAAAATAAAAAAATTACCTGTGTTTAAAAGCTGATAAATAGAGTGCATAACATACTTACTTGACCCTTCCCCTCCCTTGGCAATGATGGCATCGATCACCACTACTACGGTTACCAGCTCCATTGCACACCCAGCAGATTTTCTGGAAGCGGTGATAAAACAAGGAAATAACACAGCTGACACACTTTATAGAGCACCAAGTGACAACACCACAGATGAATTATTTAGGCTATTGTTTGTGACAGTTAGAATGAACAAAGAGAGAATCACATTCATTCAAACTGAAAGTAACTAGTAGTTTAGTTAATGTGAAGGTGCAGTTAATTCAGTAGTCAAAATATTGAATTATCTTCTTTTTTTTTTTACATTGTTACCAAGGCTGCAATGCAACTGTGAATTATCGTAACTTAATATTGTCAGCTATAAAAAAATAAATAAAGAGTCCACTAGAGATCCTGGTTAGAGTCCAGGCTCTGTTGCAGCCGGCCGCAACCGGAAGACCCATGGGGCGGCGCACAATTGACCCAGCGTCGTCCGGGTTAGGGGAGGGTTTGGCCAGCATGGATGTACTTGTCCCATCGCGCACTAGCGACTCCTGTGGCGGGCCGGGCGCGGTGCATGCTGACACAGTTGCCAGGTGTTCAGTGTTTCCCCCGACACATTGGTGCGGCTGGTTTCTGGGTTAAGCGGGCATTGTATGGGAGTTGCGATGAGACAAGACTAACTAAAAATGAGGATACCACAAAATAGGGAAAAAATATAAAATAATAATCTGACTGTTGGCCAAAGATGTGTTTTAATCCTGCACAACTGGCTATATGGTAAACCATTCTTCCTGGGAAGGGGATGCATACTCTCCACGCGTAGCAGGGTGTTGCGGTCTGTTGGCTTTGTATGTAATGCATCATTCTCTTTGATGTTCCAGATAGTTTATTTTTCTCTTATCAGTCTGCAGGGTGCAATTGCGATATTCAGTAATCTCATTTACCCACGTTTGGAATTAATTTAGAATGAATCCTTCCCAGAGCACAAAAAAAACTATGTATCTCTTCCATAGAAGGACTATAAAAAATAATGATGCTTATTGTGCTGGGCCAATTGTGCACAGCCCCATAGCCAGCCGCGACCGGGAGACCTATGACAGAGCCTGGACTCGAGCCCAGAATCTCTAGTGGCACTGCATAGACCACTGCGCCACTCGGGAGGCCCCTCAACAGTCAAATTTTGACAACAATACTAAGAAAATGACAGACAAATTCGAAATCAGAGGCTACAAGGACAAAACTCTTGATGATGCAATGATGACAATATCCCAAAAACCAAGAGAGGAATTTCTAAAAACAAAACCAAAGAAGAAAAACAAAACGCAACAGTCTTTTGGTCTAAGTATCTCCAAGTGTTTAGATAAAAGAAAACCTGAAAAAGCATTGGCATATTCTGCAATCAGACAAAAGAATTGCACACCTATTCAATCAACCCCCACTGGTACAAGCATGGCAGCAATATTGGGGACAGCCTAGTGAGATCTGACCTGCCTCGAGCCCACTTAGACACTCTTGGGACCTACAAATGTGGCTCAAATGCCGTTTAACAGCACTACAAAAATATATATTTTCAGACACCCAGGCCGAAAAATCCTTGTTAGGGGTGTTCTCATGCAAGACAAAAGGAGAGTGAGGCCTACTGGATCTCCTCTCTAAAAACACTGACCCCTAGTGGTCTGAAAATTGACTTTGACCTCAGGCCCATTTTTATGAATTAGTCCCATTTTTAATGAACAATTCTGCTAAATTAACATATTCGTTCTACAGTTTATTAGCGTGAAACCCAAGATGTTCCCTTTGTTGATAATACTAATTGTGCATTACAGTTGAACCAAAAGATTACATGTAACAAAGATGAAATGAAAACAATGAAATATGTATATGAAATTAAAATAATGTATACTGATGATAATACTATGTACAATATCTAATTATGTTTTACTATTATTTTAACAGTTACACTATATGGCTTTGTGGCAACAGTTTCAGTAAGGCCCTTTCCTGTTTCAGCATGAAAATGCCCCCGTGCACAAAGCGAAGTCCATACAGAAATAGTTTGTCAAGATCGGTGTGGTTGAACTTGACTGGCCTACACAGAGCCCTGATCTCAACCCCATCGAATTGGAACGCCGACTGCGAGCAATGCATAAACAACCCAACATAAGTTCCCGACTTCACTAATGCTCTTGTGGCTGAATGGAAGAAAGTCCCAACATCTAGTGGAAAGCCTTCCCAGAAGAGTTGAGGATGTTAGAGCAGCAAAGGCGGGACCAACTCCATATTAATGCCCATGATTTTGGAATGAGATGTTCGACGAGCAGGTGTCCACTATCCATATACTTTTGGTCATTGGTTGCACTAATTGCAATGTTTGTCTACATAACCTGGTTCAAGCATTCATGACATCAACCTGAGAATTCACAGTGATGCCGAATCGTTGGTGGTTTACCCATTAAATTACTAGGAGGTTGTATATAGAGTGTGGGACTCCCTTTATTTTATAGCCTATAGTTTACTCGCCGTTAGTAAGCACCTTCACCAAAAAAATATATATTTCACATTTATTTAACCAGGTAGGCGAGTTGAGAACAAGTTCTCATTTGCAACTGTAACCTGGCCAAGATAAAGCATAGCAGTTCGACATATACAACAACAAAGTTACAAATGGAATAAAGAAACATACAGTCAATAATACAGTAGGAAAAAAAAGTCTATATACAGTGAGTGCAAATGAGGTAAGATAAGGGAGTTAAGGCAATAAATAGGCCATGGTGGCAAAGTAATTACAATATAGCAATTAAACACTGGAATGGTAGATGTGCAGAAGATGAATGTGCAAGTAGAGATACTGGGGTGCAAAGGAGCAAGATAAATAAATAAATAAATACAGTATGGGGATGAGGTAGTTGGATGGGCTGTTTACAGATTGGCTATGTACAGGTGCAGTGATCTGTGAGCTGTGCTGACAGCTGGTGCGTAAAGCTAGTGAGGGAGATATTAGTCTCCAGCGTCAGTGATTTTTGCAGTTCATTCCAGTCATTGGCAGCAGAGAACTGGAAGGAAAGGTGGCCGAAAGAGGATGACCAGTGAAATATACTTGCTGGAGCGCGTGCTACGAGTGGGTGCTGCTATGGTGACCAGTGAGCTGAGATAAGGTGGATCTTTACCTAGCAGAGACTTGTAGATGAGCTGGAGCCAGTGGGTTTGGCGACAAGAGTGAAGCGAGGGCCAGCCAACGAGAGCGTACAGGTTGCAGTGGTGGGTAGTATATGGGGCTTTGGTGACAGAACTGATGGCACTGTGATAGACTGCATCCAATTTGTTGAGTAAAGTGTTGGAAGCTATTTTGTAAATGACATCGCCAAAGTTGAGGATCGGTAGGATGTTCAGTTTTACGAGGGTATGTTTGGCAGTATGAGTGAAGGATGCTTTGTTGTGAAATAGGAAGCCGATTCTAGATTTAATTTTGGATTGGAGATGCTTAATGTGAGTCTGGAAGGAGAGTTTACAGTCGAACCAAGTCAGAGCCGTCCAGAGTAGTGATGCTAGACGAGCGGGCAGGTGCGGGCAGTGATCGGTTGAATAGCATGCATTTCGTTTTTCTTGCATTTAAGAGCAGTTGGAGGCCACGGAAGGAGAGTTGTATGGCATTGAAGCTCGTCTGGAAGTTAGTTAACACAGTGTCCAAAGAGGGGCCAGATGTATACAGAATGGTGTCGTCTGCGTGTCGTCTGGATCAGAGAATCACAAGCAGCAAGAGCGACATCATTGATGTATACAGAGAAGAGAGTCAGCCCGAGATTGAACCCTGTGGCACCCCCATAGACTGCCAGAGGTCCGGACAACAGGCCCTCCGATTTGACACACTGAACTCTATCAGAGAAGTAGTTGGTAAACCAGGCGAGGCAATCATTTAAGAAACCAAGGATGTTGAGTCTGCCAATAAGAATGTGGTGATTGACAGAGTCGAAAGCCATGGCCAGGTCGATGAATACGGTGGCACAGTAATGTCTTTTATCCATGGCAGTTATAAAATCATTTAGGACCTTGAGCGTGGCTGAGGTGCACCCATGTCCAGCTCTGAAACCAGATTGCATAGCGGAGAATGTATGGTGGGATTCGAAATGGTCGGTAATTTGTTTGTTAACTTGGCTTTCAAAGACCTTAGAAAGGCAGGGTAGGATAGATATAGGTCTGTAGCAGTTTGGGTCTAGAGTGTCTCCCTCTTTGAAGAGGGGGATGACCGCGGCAGCTTCCCAATCTTTGGGAATCTCAGACGATACGAAAGAGAGGTTGAACAGGCTAGTGATAGGGGTTGCAACAATTTCGGCAGGTCATTTTAGAGAGAGAGGGTCCAGATTGTCTAGCCCGGCTGATTTGTAGGGGTCCAGATTTTGCAGCTCTTTCAGAATATCAGCTATCTGGATTTGTGTGAAGGAGAAATCGGGGAGGCTTGAGTGAGTTGCTGTGGGGAGTGCAGAGCTGTTGACCGGGGTAATGGTAGCCAGGTGGAAACACGGCCAGACGTAGAAAAATGCTTATTGAAATTCTCAACTATAGTGGATTTATTGGTGAGGTGTGCGTGCGCCAGCTCATACTTTTTATTTAACTTAATATTGACACTTACATTACCACCTCCGGCACATTCTTTGCAGGGAGTTCTTCCCATCCCCAAACAGCTATGACAGTTCTATTGATGAAATTACAGTTTATAAAAAAGGCATATTTAAATCATTTCAGACATGAATATTGTATTCAGAACAGGTTATACAAAAGAAATTAAAATGGTACGATGTGTTAGGAAAATACTGTGTATTTCCAATGCGGACGACAGGCATCAGATAGCTTCATACAGTTGAAGTCAGAAGTTTACATACACTTAGGTTGGAGTCATTAAAACTCTTTTTATCAACCACTCCACACATTTCTTGTTAACAAACTATAGTTTTGGCAAGTTGGCTAGGACATCTACTTTGTGCATGACACAAGTAATTTTGCCAACAATTGTTTACAGACAGATTATTTCACTGTATCACAATTCCAGTGGGTCAACATTTACATACACTAAGTTGACTGTGCCTTTAAACAGCTTGGAAAATTCCAGAAAATTATGTCATGGCTTTAGAAGCTTCTGATAGGCTAATTGACATAATTTGAGTCAATTGGAGGTGTACTTGTGGATGTATTTCAAGGCGTATCTTCAAACTCAGTGCCTCTTTGCTTGACATCATGGGAAAAGCTAAAGAAATCAGCCAAGACATCAGAATTGTTTGTTGTAGATCTCCACAAATCTGGTTCATCCTTGGGAGCAATTTCCAAACGCCTGAAGGTACCATGTTCATCTGTACAAACAATAGTACGCAAGTATAAACACCATGGGACCACGCAGCTGTCATACCGCTCCGGAAGGAGACGCGGTCTGTGTCCTAGAGATGAACGTATTTCGGTGCAAAATGTGCAACTCAATCCCAGAACAACAGCAAAGGACCTTGTGAAGATAATGGAGGAAACAGGTACAAAAGTATCTATACCCACAGTGAAATTAGTTCTTTATCGACATAACCTGAAAGGCTGCCCAGCAAGGAAAAAGAGACTGCTCCAAAACCGCCCTAAAAAAGCCAGACAACGGTTTGCAACTGCAAAAGGGAATAAAGATTGTACTTTTTGGAAAAATGTCCTCTGGTCTGATGAAACAAAAATATAACTGTTTGGCCATAATAATGTTTAGAGGAAAAAGGGGGAGGCTTGCAAGCCGAAGAACACCATCCCAACCATGAAGCACGGGGGTGGCAGCATCATGTTGTGGGGGTGCTTTGCTGCAGGAGGGACTGGTGCACTTCACAAAATAGATGGCATCATGGAAAATGATGTGGATATATTGAAGCAACATCTCAAGACATCAGTCAGGAAGTTAAAGCTTGGTCACAAATGGGGTCTGCCAAATGGACAATGACCCCAAACATACTTCCAAAGTGGTGGCAAATTGGCTTAAGGACAACAAAGTCAAGGTAATGGAGTGGCCATCACAAAGCCCTGATCTCAATCCCATAGAAAATGTGTGGGCAGAACTGAAAAAGCGGGTGCGTGCAAGGAGGCCTACAAACCTGACTCAGTTACACCAGATCTGCCAAAATTCACCTAACTTATTGTGGGAAACTTGTGGAAGGCTACCCGAAACATTTGACCCAAGTTGAACAATTTAAAGGCAATGCTACCAAATACTAATTGAGTGTATGTAAACTTCTGACCCACTGGGAATGTGATGAAAGAAATAAAAGCTGAAATAAATCATTCTCTCTACTATTTTTCTGACATTTCACATTCTTAAAATAAAGTGGTGATTCTAACTGACCTAAGACAGGGAATTTTTACTAGGATTAAAATGTCAGGAATTGTGAAAAACTGAGTTTAAATGTATTTGGCTAATGTGTATGTAAACTTCCTACTTCAACTTTATATGCAGGACCAGTCAAACGTTTGGACACACCTACTCATTCAAGGGTATTTTTATTTTATTGTATTTTTTCTTTACAATTTTCTACAATGTAGAATAATTCTGAAGACATCAAAACTATGAAATATGGAATCATGTAGTAACCAAAGTGCTAAACAAATCAAAATATATTTTAAATTTGAGATTGTTCAAAGTAGCCACGCTTTGCCTTGACAGCTTTGCACACTCTTGGCATTCTCTCAACCAGCTTCATGAGGTAGTCACCTGGAATGCATTTCAAGTTCATTTGTGGAATTCCTTTCCTTCTTAATGTGTTTGAGCCAATCAGTTGTGTTGTGACAAGGTAGAGGTGGTATACAGAAAATAGACCTATTTGGTAAAAGACCAAGTCCATTTATGGCAAGAACAGCTCAAATAAGCAAAAAGATCAACAGTCCTTTAAGACATGAAGGTCAGTCAATGCGGAAAATTTCAAGAACGTGCAGTCACAAAAACCTTCAAGCACTAGGATAAAACTGGCTGTCACGACGACACCACAGGAAAGGAAGACCCAGATTTGCCTCTGCTGCAGAGGATAAGTTCATTAGAGTTAACAGCACCTCAGATTGCAGCCCAAATAAATGTATCACGGAGTTCAAGTAACAGATATCTCAACATCAGCTGTTCAGAGGAGACTGCGTGAAATCAGGCCTTCATGATCGAATTGCTGTAAAGAAACCACTACTAAAGGATACAAATAAGAAGAGACTTGCTTGGGCCAAGAAACACGAGCAATGGACATTAGACCGGTGGAAATCTGTCCTTTGGTCTGATGAGTCCAAATTTGAGATTTCAGGTTCCCAACCGCCATGTCTTTGTGAGACGCAGAGTAGGTGAACAGACGATCTCCGCATGTGTAGTTCCCACCGTGGAGAATGGAGAAGAAGATGTGACGGTGCTTTGCTGGTGACACTGTCAGTGATTTATTTAGAATTCAAGGCACACTTAACCACCATGGCAACCACAGCATTCTGCATCGATACGCCATCCCATCTGGTTTGTGCTTCGTGGGACTGTCATTTTCTTTTCAACAGGACAATGACCCAAAACACACCTCCAGGCTGTGTTAGGGCTATTTGACCAAGAAGAAAAGTGATTTAGTGCCACATCAGATAACCTGGCCTCCACAATCACCCACCCTCAACCCAATTGAGATGGTTTGAGATGAGTTGAACTGCAGACTGAAGGAAAAGCAGCCAACAAGTGTTTAGCATATGTGGGAACTACTTCAAGACTGTTAGAAAAGCTGGTTGAGAGAATGCCAAGATTGTGCAAAGGTGTCATCAAGGCAAAGGGTGGCTACTTTGAAGAATCTAAACTATTACTATTACTATTACTATTACTATTTAATCATTTTTTGATTACGACATGATTCCATATGTGTTATTTCATAGTTTATGTCTTCACTATTATTCTACAATGTAGAAAATAGTCAATAATAAAGAAAAACCCTTGAATGAGTAGGTGTGACCAAACTTTTGACTGGTACTGTACATATATTTTTTCAGTATATTTTCTGTCATGCTTTAATCAACAGATAAATAGATACCTTGACAGATGAGGTGTTGGGAACTTTGATGACCTGTTTGTCATCCTGAAAAAAGATGGGGGCTTTGGCAGGGATGTCCCAGGGCCCAGGGGGTGATTGGGTATAGGCATCCACTGGCTGACCTAAACCAAAGAAAATAATACAAAAATAAGATATAAATAAATGCAGATACTACAGTGGAACTGAACATTTAAATAACACAAATAAATAGGGTCATTTGAATCACCAATATTAGTTACCATTGTATGGCTGCTGACTCCATTCAGTGGTTCTTGACTCATTAAAGGTTTCCAGGCGATACTGAGAATGCAAAAAAAAGAAGGAATATTATATTACAAAGAGTTGAGTAATTCCTTCCTTCACTGTTGGTGATACATACATTATATTTGAAACTTTAGTGCCATCTAGTGTATATTTTTCACATTCTCTGGTTTGGACCTGTCACTCTTTTATCAAAATAAAGGGACTCCTTTTAAAAAGGGGAGCATGGGGTGCAATTATAGATGGCCACAGGTAGTCAGTTTCGACCCCAAACTAAACAGCTGTCAATATTCAACATTAACACTCAAGATCAAATATTCACAGAATAATAGTTTTCATTTGTCTCTCACTCAGGTCATTACAATTCTGTAAAGATCTGAAAAAAGTGTGATTATAACAGGAAGTTGAAGCGCAGGAGAAGAAAAAAAAACAGAAAAGCCTAACAGTAAGACCCTTCAATTTTCAGAAAGGGCAGAGTAAAAACATGAATCTTACCCTGTATGTATTGTATGCCTCCATGTTGGTTATCACGCCATCCTTAACTGGTGCTGAACTGTAACAGCACTTACTGGAGGCATACTGGCTAAAGGCCTCCCGGGCAGTGTCTTCGGTGATAGATGGGATACTGTGGAGGATAAAACAACCACATATTTGTCAGACAACTACACAATTGAAAGTGTACACATTGAGTCTCAGTTCAACTGTCATCACGTGTAGTCTAGTTAAGTAAGTACAGCACCTCTTAAGATAAACCTGTTTTCAAGTTTGAAGTTCAAGAAGGTAATAAGCTATAAACAGGGTCAGTTCCAATACCATATTACAATGTGCAGGGATACTGGGGCCATAGAGGTAGATATGTATAGGGGTCAGGTGACTAGGCATCAAGACATATGATAAACAGAGTATCAGCAGCGTAAATTATGATTGTATGTTAGTGTGTGTGCATGTGTGTAGAGTCAGTATAAATGTGTGTGTTTTGTCCTGTGAGTGTGCAAAGACAGTGCAAACATAAAATACAAGGGTCAACTCCGATAAGAATCTTTGCTGATCAGATCAATCGTTATTTGTCACATGCCAAATACAACAGGTAGACCTTACCGTGAAATGCATACTTACGAGCCCTTAACCAACAATGCAGACTTTAAAAAAATAAAAATGTGCAAAATAAACTAAAGGAAAAATAAAAACACAATGAAATAACAATTATGAAGCTCTATACAATGGGTACCGGTACCGAGTCAATGTTCAGGGGTACGGGTTAGTCGAGTGTTAAAGTGACAATGCATAGATTTTGAACAGAGAGAAGCAGCAGCAGCATACAGTGCATTCAGAAAGTATTCAGACCTTGACTTTCTCACATTTTGTTAGCCTTATTCTAAAAATTATTTAAAAAAATGTAAACTTCAATTTACACACAATACCCCATAACGAAAATGCAAAAACAGTTTTTTTATAACATTTTTGCCAATGTATTAAAAATGGAACATATAGAACTTATTTACATAAGTATTCAGACCATTTTGCTATGAGACTCGAAATTGAGCTTAGATGCATGTTTCCATTGAGCATCCTTGAGATGTTTCTACAACTTTTTTGGAGTCCACCTGTGGTAAATTGAATTGATTGGACATGATTTGGAAAGGCACACACCTGTCTATATAAGGTCCCACAGTTGACAGTGCATGTCAAAGCAAAAACCAAGCCATGAGGTCGAAGGAATTGTCCGTAGAGCGCCGAGACAGGATTGTGTCGAGGTACAGATCTGGGGAAGGGTACCAAAACATTTCTGCAGCATTGAAGGTCCCCAAGAACACAGTGGCCTCCATCAAACTTAAATGGAAGAAGTTTGGAACCACCTGGCCAAACTGAACAATCGGGGGAGAAGGGCCTTGGTCGGGGAGGTGACCAAGAACCCATGATCACTCTGACAGAGCTCTAGAGTTCCTCTGTGGAGATGGGATACATTTCCAGAAGGACAACCATCTCTGCAACACTCTGCCAATCAGGCCTTTAATATAGCGGCCAGACGGAAACCACTCCTCAGTAAAAGGCACATAAAATCCCACTTGTAGTTTGCCGAAAGGCACTTAATGACTCTCAGATCATGAGAAACAAGATTCTCTGGTCTGATGAAACCAAGATTGAACTCTTTGGCCTGAATGCCAAACGTCACGTCTGGAGGAACCCTGGCACCATCCCTACGGTGAAGCATGGTGGTGGCAGCATCATGCTGTGAGGAAGTTTTTCAGTGGCAGGGACTGGGAGACTTGTCATGATCGAGGCAAAGATGAACGGAGCAAAGTACAGAGAGATCCTTGATGAAAACCTGCTCCAGAGTGCTCAGGATCTCCGACTGGGGTGAAGGTTCACTTTGCAACAGGACAACGAACCCAAGCACACAGCCAAGATAAAGCAGGAGTAGCTTCGGGACAAGTCTCTGAATGTCCTTGAGTGGCCCAGCCAGAGCCCGGA
Organism: Oncorhynchus mykiss; assembly: GCF_057628025.1. Lineage (NCBI taxonomy): Eukaryota > Metazoa > Chordata > Actinopteri > Salmoniformes > Salmonidae > Oncorhynchus > Oncorhynchus mykiss. The sequence goes on along the minus strand of NC_143037.1, from coordinate 63,735,802 downwards.
CTTGAACCCGATCAAGCATCTCTAGAGGGAACTGAAAATAGCTGTGCAGCGACGCTCCCCATCCAACCTGACAGAGCTTGAGAGGATCTGCAGAGAAGAATTGGAGAAACTCCCCAAATTCAGGTGTGCCAAGCTTGTAGCGTCGTACCCAAGAGGACTTTAACAAAGTACTGTGTAAAGGGTCTGTATTTTTCATTGTTGAATCTTAATTTGCTAAATTTTCTAAAAAACAGTTTTTGCTTTGTCATTATGAGGTATTGTGTGTAGATTGACAATGTAAAAAAAATATTTTAATCAATTTTAGAATAAGTCTAACGTAACAAAATGTTGAAAAAGGCAAGGGGTCTGAATCCTTTCCGAATGCACTATGTGAAGAGCATAAAGGAATGTCAGTGTATGTACAGTTGAAGTCAGAAGATTACATGCACCTTAGACAAATACCAAGTTTTTCACAATTCCTGAAGTTTACATACACTCAATTAGTATTTAGTAGCATTGCCTTTAAATTGTTTAACTTGGGTCAAATGTTTGGGTAGCCTTCCACAAGCTTCCCACAATGGGTGAATTTTGACCCATTCCTCCTCACAGAGCTGGTGTAACTGAGTCAGGTTTGTAGGCCTCCTTGCTTGCACATGCTTTTTCAGTTCTGCCCACAAATGTTCGATAAGATTGAGGTCAGGGCTTTGTGATGGCCACTCCAACACCTTGACTTTGTTGTCCTTAAGCCATTTTGCCACAACTTTGGAAGTATGCTTGGAGTCATTGTCCATTTGAAAGACCCATTTGTGACCAAGCTTTAACTTCCTGACTGATGTCTTGAGATGTTGCTTCAATATATCCACATCATTTTCCATGATGCCATCTATTTTGTGAAGTGCACCAGTCCCTCCTGCAGCAAAGCACCCCCACAACATGATGCTGCCACCCCCATGCTTCACGGTTGGGATGGTGTTCTTAGGCTTGCAAGCCTCCCCTTTTGTCCTCCAAACATAACGATGGTCATTATGGCCAAACAGTTCTATTGTTGTTTCATCAGACCAGAAGACATTTCTCCAAAAAGTACAATCTTTGTTCCCTTTTGCAGTTGCAAACCGTTTTTTAGGGCGGTTTTGGAGCAGTCTCTTTTTCCTTGCTGAGTCGGCCTTTCAGGTTGTCGATACAGGACTCGTTTTACTGTTGATATAAATACTTTTGTACCTGTTTCCTCCAGCATCTTCACAAGGTTCTTTGCTGTTGTTCTGGGATTGATTTACTCTTTTCGCACAAGTACGTTCATCTCTAGGAGACAGAGCGGAGAAATAGTAGAAATATTATATCCTAGAAATAGTCTAGGAGACTATTTCCTGAGCGGTATGACTGCTGCGTGGTCCCATGGTGTTTATACATGCGTACTATTGTTTGTACAGATGAACATGGTACCTTCAGGCATTTGGAATTGGTCCCAAGGATGAACCAGACTTGTGGAGGTCTACACATGTTTTTCTGAGGTCTTGGCTGATTTCTTTTGATTTTCCCATGATGTCAAGCAAAGAGGCACTGAGTTTGAAGGTAGGCCTTGAAATACATCCACAGGTACACCTCCAATTGACTCAAATTATGTCAATTAGCCTATCAGAAGCTTCAAAAGCCATGACATCATTTTCTGGAATGTTAAAGGCACAGTCATCTTAGTGTATGTAATCTTCTGACCCACTGGAATTGTGATACAGTGAATTATAAGTTAAATAATCTGTCTGTAAACAATTGTTGGAAAAAGTACTTGTGTCATGCACAAAGTAGATGTCCTAACCGACTTATAGTTTATTAACAAGAAATTTGTGGAGTGGTTGAAAAACAAGTTAATGACTCCCACCTAAGTGTATGTAAACTTCCGACTTCAACTCTATGTACAGTGTCTTGCAAAAGTATTCGGCCCCCTTGAACTTTGCGACCTTTTGACACATTTCAGGCTTCAAACATGAAGATATAAAACTATTTTTTTGTGAAGAATCAACAACAAGTGGGACACAATCATGAAGTGGAATGACATTTATTGGATATTTCAAACTTTTTTAACAAATCAAAAACTGAAAAATTGGGCGTGCAAAATTATTCAGCCCCCTTAAGTTAATACTTTGTAGCGCCACCTTTTGCTGCGATTACAGCTGTAAGTCGCTTGGGGTATGTCTCTATCAGTTTTGCACATCGAGAGACTGAAATTTTTTCCCATTCCTCCTTGCAAAACAGCTCGAGCTCAGTGAGGTTGGATGGAGAGCATTTGTGAACAGCAGTTTTCAGTTCTTTCCACAGATTCTCGATTGGATTCAGGTCTGGACTTTGACTTGGCCATTCTAACACCTGGATATGTTTATTTTTGAACCATTCCATTGTAGATTTTGCTTTATGTTTTGGATCATTGTCTTGTTGGAAGACAAATCTCCGTCCCAGTCTCAGGTCTTTTGCAGACTCCATCAGGTTTTCTTCCAGAATGGTCCTGTATTTGGCTCCATCCATCTTCCCATCAATTTTAACCATCTTCCCTGTCCCTGCTGAAGAAAAGCAGGCCCAAACCATGATGCTGCCACCACCATGTTTGACAGTGGGGATGGTGTGTTTAGCTGTGTTGCTTTTACGCCAAACATAACGTTTTGCATTGTTGCCAAAAAGTTCAATTTTGGTTTCATCTGACCAGAGCACCTTCTTCCACATGTTTGGTGTGTCTCCCAGGTGGCTTGTGGCAAACTTTAAACGACACTTTTTATGGATATCTTTAAGAAATGTCTTTCTTCTTGCCACTCTTCCATAAAGGCCAGATTTGTGCAATATACGACTGATTGTTGTCCTATGGACAGAGTCTCCCACCTCAGCTGTAGATCTCTGCAGTTCATCCAGAGTGATCATGGGCCTCTTGGCTGCATCTCTGATCAGTCTTCTCCTTGTATGAGCTGAAAGTTTAGAGGGACGGCCAGGTCTTGGTAGATTTGCAGTGGTCTGATACTCCTTCCATTTCAATATTATCGCTTGCACAGTGCTCCTTGGGATGTTTAAAGCTTGGGAAATCTTTTTGTATCCAAATCCGGCTTTAAACTTCTTCACAACAGTATCTCGGACCTGCCTGGTGTGTTCCTTGTTCATCATGATGCTCTCTGCGCTTTTAACGGACCTCTGAGACTATCACAGTGCAGGTGCATTTATACAGAGACTTGATTACACACAGGTGGATTGTATTTATCATCATTAGTCATTTAAGTCAACATTGGATCATTCAGAGATCCTCACTGAACTTCTGGAGAGAGTTTGCTGCACTGAAAGTAAAGGGGCTGAATAATTTTGCACGCCCAATTTTTCAGTTTTTGATTTGTTAAAAAAGTTTGAAATATCCAATAAATGTCGTTCCACTTCATGATTGTGTCCCACTTGTTGTTGATTCTTCACAAAAAAATACAGTTTTATATCTTTATGTTTGAAGCCTGAAATGTGGCAAAAGGTCGCAAAGTTCAAGGGGGCCGAATACTTTCGCAAGGCACTGTATGTATGTATGTATGTATGTGTAACAGTATAACTTTAGACCGTCCGCTCGCCCATACCCGGGCGCGAACCAGGGACCCTCTGCACACATTAACAACAGTCACCCACGAAGCATCGTTACCCATCGCTCTACAAAAGCCGCGGCCCTTGCAGAGCAAGGGGAACTACTACTTCAAGGTCTCAGAGCAAGTGACGTCACCTATTGAAACGCTATTTAGCGCGCACCACCGCTAACTAAGCTAGCGTTTCACATCCGTTACACTCACCCCCCTTTTGACCTCCTCCTTTTCCGCAGCAACCAGTGATCCGGGTCACGGCACCAATGTAACAGTATAACTTTAAACCGTCCCCTCGCCCATACCCGGGCTCGAACCAGGGACCCTCTGCACACATCAACAACAGTCACCCACGAAGCATCGTTACCCATCGCTCCACAAAAGCTGCGGAACTACTACTTCAAGGTCTCAGAGCAAGTGACGTCACCGATTGAAACGCTATTTAGCGCGCACCACCGCTAACTAAGCTAGCGTTTCACATCCGTTATGTATGTATGTATGTATGTATGTCAATATGCATGTGTGTGTGTGTCCTGTGTAGTTTGCGAGGACAGCTATGCAGGAAAATGTGTATGACGAGACAAAATTATGGCAATTGTATTTTACACCTACTTCCAGTTTGATTGTGCGGGACCAGGCTGGGGCTGAGGGGCTGGGCAAGATGGCATAGGAGGGGGCAGGTATCCACCTACAGTAAACAGTCAAACATAATGAGAAGGGCTTTCAACATGTTTGTTATTAGGGAGTTATTACTCTATATGGAATTTCCAACCATAAGGAACAGCGCTGGTGTGGTACGTGACTTGTTTGCTAATAAAACTAAAGATCACTGGCAGGAAACATAGGACCATGGATCTCAGGTCACATACCTTCACACCCGGCCACCGTCCCTTCATATCCTGGCACGGTGTCAAACATACTGGCTGGAGGAGCGCTAGGGCCGTGGGAGTCGCACACAGGCGGGGCAAACATTGCTGAGAAAAAAAGACAAACCAGTTCAGATTCAGGAGTGAAGAGCAGGGCTGGGGTCCATTTGAATTGAAGGCAGTTGATTCAGGAAGTGATTTCAATTAAAAATTCTCTTTTTTGAAAAGCTTACCGAGAAGTTATTGAAAAGATGCTGTTTTTTTCTCATTTAGATTTATTTAAAGTTCACTTCCTGAATTGACTGCCTTTAATTCGAATTGTCCCGCTGCCCTGGTGAAGAGACACTTGAACCAGCTTAAATCTCTTAAAAATCAGTGCTTGACTTGGGATGGAAGAAGTGCAGGAGCTGTCTTTTTCCAAGACAGTCGATTAGACTTTGTTCACCGAAATTCACAAATTACATTATGCTATTATGATTATTCACTGTTAATGGTTTACACACTTTTCCCATGACTTTCAACCAAATTTTCATTACTATTATAGCCTATGTGAAAAAGTAAGCATTATTGACACTGGGAAACTGCTGTGTCTGATCCCATGTAGACCTACCACCTGCCGTTGTGCCCTTGATCAAGGCACTTAGCCCCCCACACAAAGCTGCATTGTAAGTCACATGTTGCCAACCCTCCATCTGGAGAGCTCCTGGGTGTGCAGACATGGCTTTTTCAACATTACAACCAAGTACTTTAGTCTTTATAAAAGTATTCCCTCATTCAATAAATCAGGGACCAAAATGGATAAATTAGGCTACTTCAAAGAAAGGTATCCAACTAGACATGTTTACATTTAAGGCTCAAATATGAATGTTTCAGGGGAGATCTATGCACAGGAAGCCAATTGTAATTAGGCTATTCTTAATTATATTTTTACGTTGTCGTAATTACATGGCTACAGTTTAATTAATAGAGGGGAATGCCAGCTTTCCAACGGTGCAGATTTAGTTAGGCTCTACAGTGCCGGTGGAAAGGCAACGACGAAATGAAGGCTTAGTTAGCTATAGCTACCTAGCGAGATAACTGCTACAAGTTATGTTTTGAGTTGGCGATCTAGTTTGTCTGTCATTATTTTATACCTGGTGATGAAATGTCGCACTCTTCTCCGGCAAAGGCATACATGCAGCATACTCGGACATGCAATGAAGGGCCATTCCGATAATTGCTTATATACAGTTTTATAATTGATTGATCATATTTAGAAGTGTGTTTTCATGAATTACATTAAAAACAATTATTCAACTATTTTCCATGACCTCCCTCGTTTGACAATTTGAAACAGCGCACCATGCCATTCAAGCTGGGACATTTTCAATCTGCGCAATCTCGACAAGTCTACTGTCACTCACAGATTCACAGACTAAAGGCAAATAAACATGAACAAATCGGAATCAGGAAATGAATGCCCACTCTCCATTTCTGTTCAATGAAGACCCCGCCTTAATCAAGTTTTGTTTGCCTCGGTGTGTATAGCTATAGGCTACTTTCTTTTTATAGAGGAGCTGGCACTCAATTCTCCAAAAATTAGAAGCGCCGGTATGGCGTTCCAGACAGCTACAGCCGAAGTCAAGCGCTGCTTAAAATAATGATAAAACCCCACTTAAAATATCTACTGGTGTGGCCCCATGCCAGACTAGTGAACTAAACATCAAATTGACCCCTGATCCGCATTGACAGAGCATAAAGGTGGGGGAAAAACCTAGTTGTTGTCGACCTCATACAAACGTATTGGTTGCTACAAAATAAAATTTAGAACATCACAACATTGTTACCTGTTTCCTAGGTGACACTCAGACACAGTTGAAAAGGTAACCTACATACAGTGGCAAGAAAAAGTATGTGAACCCTTAGGAATTACCTGTACTTCTGCATGAATTGGTCATACAATTTGATCTGATCTTCATCTAAATCACAACAATAGACAAACAGTCTGCTTAAACTAATAACACACAAACAATTATATGTTTTCATGTCTTTATTGAACACACCGTGTAAACATTCACAGTGCAGGGTGGGAAAAGTATGTGAACCCTTGGAATTAATAACTGATTGACCCTCCTTTGGCAGCAATAATCTCAACCAAACGTTTTCTGTAGTTGCGGATCAGACCTGCACAATGGTCAGGAGGAATTTTGAACCATTCCTATTTACAAAACTGTTTCAGTTCAGCAATATTCTTGGGATGTCTGGTGTGAACTGCTCTCTTGATGTCATGCCACAGCATCTCAATCAGGTTGAGATCAGGACTCTGACTGGGCCACTCCAGAAGGCGTATTTTCTTCTGTTGAAGCCTTCTTCTGTTGAAGCCATTCTGTTGATTTACTTCTGTGTTTTAGGTCGTTGTCCTGTTGCATCACCCAACTTCTGCTCTCTTGATGTCATGCCACAGCATCTCAATCAGGTTGAGATCAGGACTCTGACTGGGCCACTCCAGAAGGCGTATTTTCTTCTGTTGAAGCCTTCTTCTGTTGAAGCCATTCTGTTGATTTACTTCTGTGTTTTAGGTCGTTGTCCTGTTGCATCACCCAACTTCTGTTGAGCTTCAATTGGTGGACAGATAGCCTTACATTCTCCGCAAAATGTATTGATAGACTTGGGAATTAATTTTTCTGTCGATGATTGTAAGCTGTCCAGGCCCTGAGGCAGCAATGCAGCACCAAACCATGAAGCTCCCACCACCATACTAGAGGTAGAGGTTTTGAAGTTAGTGTGCTGTGCATTTTGTTCTCCACACAGTGTTGTGTTCCCTCCAAGCAACTCAACTTCAATTTAATCTGTCCAAATCATATTTTGCCAGTAGAACTGTGAAACATCCAGATGCTATTTTACAAACGTCAGATGTATAGCAATGTTTTTTCTGGACAGCAGTGGCTTCTTCAGTGTCCTCCTATGAACACCATTCTTCTTACGTGTTTTAAGTATCGTAAACTCTTCAACAGAGATGTTAGCATGTTCCAGAGATTTCTGTAAGTCTTTAGCTGACACTCTAGGATTCTTCTTAACCTCATTGGGCATTAGGCGCGGTGCTCTTGCAGTCATCTTTGGTTGCCATGGCGCCGACAGAGATGGCCGCCTCGCTTCGTGTTCCTAGGAAACTATGCAGTTTTTTGTTTTTTTACGTGTTATTTCTTACATTAGTACCCCAGGTCATCTTAGGTTTCATTACATACAGTCGAGAAGAACTACTGAATATAAGATCAGCGTCAACTCACCATCAGTACAACCAAGAATATGATTTTCGCGAAGTGGATCCTGTGTTCTGCCTTTCAACCAGGATAACGAAATGGATCCCAGCCGGCGACCCAAAAAAACGACTCCGTAAAAGAGGGAAACGAGGCGGTCTTCTGGTCAGACTCCGGAGACAGGCACATCGTGCACCACTCCCTAGCATTCTTCTCGCCAATGTCCAGTCTCTTGACAACAAGGTTGATGAAATCCGAGCAAGGGTAGCATTCCAGAGGGACATCAGAGACTAACGTTCTTTGCTTCACGGAAACATGGCTCACTGGAGAGACGCTATCGGAGGCGGTGCAGCCAGCGGGTTTCTCCACGCATCGCACCGACAGAAACAAACATCTTTCTGGTAAGAAGAGGGGCGGGGGCGTATGCCTTATGGCTAACGAGACGTGGTGTGATCACAGAAACATACAGGAACTCAAATCCTTCTGTTCACCTGATTTAGAATTCCTCACAATCAAATGTCGACCGCATTATCTACCAAGAGAATTCTCTTCGATTATAATCACAGCCGTATATATTCCCCCCAAGCAGACACATCGATGGCTCTGAACTAACTTTATTTGACTCTTTGCAAACTGGAATCCATACATCCTGAAGCTGCATTCATTGTAGCTGGGGATTTTAACAAGGCTAATCTGAAAACAAGACTCCCTAAATTGTATCAACATATCGATTGCGCAACCAGGGCTGGAAAAACCTTGGATCATTGTTATTCTAACTTCCGCGACGCATATAAGGCCCTGCCCCGCCCTCCTTTCGGAAAAGCTGACCACGACTCCATTTTGCTGATCCCTGCCTACAGACAGAAACTAAAACAAGAAGCTCCCACGCTGAGGTCTGTCCAACGCTGGTCCGACCAAGCTGATTCCACACTCCAAGACTGCTTCCATCACGTGGACTGGGATATGTTTCGTATTGCGTCAGATAACAACATTGACGAATACGCTGATTCGGTGTGCGAGTTCATTAGAATGTGCGTTGAAGATGTCGTTCCCATAGCAACGATTAAAACATTCCCTAACCAGAAACCGTGGATTGATGGCAGCATTCGCGTGAAACTGAAAGCGCGAACCACTGCTTTTAATCAGGGCAAGGTGTCTGGTAACATGACCGAATACAAACAGTGCAGCTATTCCCTCCGCAAGGCTATCAAACAAGCTAAGCGTCAGTTTAGAGACAAAGTAGAATCTCAATTCAACGGCTCAGGCACAAGAGGTATGTGGCAGGGTCTACAGTCAATCACGGGCTACAAGAAGAAAACCAGCCCAGTCACGGACCAGGATGTCTTGCTCCCAGGCAGACTAAATAACTTTTTTTGCCCGCTTTGAGGACAATACAGTGCCACTGACACGGCCTGCAACGAAAACATGCAGACTCTCCTTCACTGCAGCCGAGGTGAGTAAAACATTTAAACATGTTAACCCTCGCAAGGCTGCAGGCCCAGACGGCATCCCCAGCCGCGCCCTCAGAGCATGCGCAGACCAGCTGGCCGGTGTGTTTACGGACATATTCAATCAATCCCTATACCAGTCTGCTGTTCCCACATGCTTCAAGAGGCCCACCATTGTTCCTGTTCCCAAGAAAGCTAAGGTAACTGAGCTAAACGACTACCGCCCCATAGCACTCACTTCCGTCATCATGAAGTGCTTTGAAAGACTAGTCAAGGACCATATCACCTCCACCCTACCTGACATCCTAGACCCACTCCAATTTGCTTACCGCCCAAATAGGTCCACAGACGATGCAATCTCAACCACACTGCCCTAACCCAGCTGGACAAGAGGAATACCTATGTGAGAATGCTGTTCATCGACTACAGCTCGGCATTCAACACCATAGTACCCTCCAAGCTCGTCATCAAGCTCGAGACCCTGGGTCTCGACCCCGCCCTGTGCAACTGGGTACTGGACTTCCTGACAGGCCGCCCCCAGGTGGTGAGGGTAGGCAACAACATCTCCAACCCGCTGATCCTCAACACTGGGGCCCCACAAGGGTGCGTTCTGAGCCCTCTCCTGTACTCCCTGTTCACCCACGACTGCGTGGCCACGCACGCCTCCAACTCAATCATCAAGTTTGCGGACGACACAACAGTGGTAGGCTTGATTACCAACAACGACGAGACGGCCTACAAGGAGGATGTGAGGGCCCTCGGAGTGTGGTGTCAGGAAAATAACCTCACACTCAACGTCAACAAAACTATATATCTTTATGTACATATTCTTTATCCCCTTACACTGTGTATAAGACAGTAGTTTTGGAATTGTTAGTTAGATTACTTGTTGGTTATTACTGCATTGTCGGAACTAGAAGCACAAGCATTTCGCTACACTCGCATTAACATCTGCTAACCATGTGTATGTGACAAATAAAATGTGATTTGATTTGATCTTTGCAGGACGGCCACTCCTAGGGAGAGTAGCAACAGCGCTGAACTTTCTCCATTTATTGACAATTTGTCTTACCGTGATGAACATCAAGGCTTTGAGAGATACTTCTCTAACCCTTTCCAGCTTTAAGCAAGTCAACATTTCTTAATCTTGGGTCTTCTGAGATCTCTTTTGTTCAAGGCATGGTTCACGTCAGACAATGCTTCTTGTGAATAGTAAACTCACATTTTGTGAAGGGCTGGGCAGCTCTAACTAACATCTCCAATCTCGTCTCATTGATGGGACTCCACATTAGCTGACTCCAATTAGGTTTTAGAGAAGTCATTAGCCTAGGGGTTCACATTATTTTTCCAACCTACACTGTGAATGTTTAAATTATGTATTCAATATAAACACGAAAAATACATGAGTATGTGTGTGTTATTAGTTTAAGCAGACTGTGTTTGTCTGTTGTGATTTAGATGAAGATCAGATCAAATTTTATGACCAATTTATGTAGAAATCCAGATAATTCCAGAAGGGTTCACATACCTTTTCTTGCCACTGTACATATTTGAAGGCACATTGACTGATTAGCCTCTCTCCAAAGTATTGTCCATACTCAAAATATTGATTTGCAGATAATTTAACGATTGTCTACTTCGTCCTGGGAGAACATTTATTCAAACTATAAGACCGAGCTACGGTTTCAGCTGTCAAAAAGTGAATTGTGTGGCAGGAGCGCCCATTCCGTAATGTACTGCAGTACATTTGTTTTCAGTTTGTATATTGGTTTGATACTCTTGAGTTAGTTCATCAAGGTACTAGGATGATATATCTAGAATCAGATGGTGATCGAGAGCAAGTTACAGCTTATTTTCTTCTCCCTTCTGTTCGGTTGTCAAAATGTGATTTACAAGCCAGTTTATGCTTGATCTGAAAACGTGGTCGGAGGCTCCATAAAGACTATAGAGGGTATGATGAAATTTCTTTCTGAGGCCAAATTTAGCTCCTCCTCCCAAATTTTGTAACAATGCTAAAAGTCTCTGAATGGTCAATCCGAAGACTGAAGTGGCCATACAGCATTTACTGGGATGCAGCATCCGCAGACAACAGGGCTTTCATACTTTTTGCTCTTAGCAAAGCAGAGCTATTGTTAAGGAAGTTGTAACGGAAGTGAGTTTGTGTTGATACAGGATGTACCACCCCCACCTACCAATCATGTCAATGCAGAGCTATGGAGCTCTCCACATTGTTAATTTTTTTTTAGAAGTGCATGGGGATGCAGTACTGAGCTTGATTTGACCTCTGTATGCCTCCTGAGGCTCCGTAATTGCATCACACCCTCCATATGAAGCCTACAACCACATTTCAGATCAAGCATAAATTGGCTTTGAGAGCTCCACATAGCTCTGCATTGACGTGATTGTATGATGGTAGATGAGAGTGGAAAGTCCTGTATGAAGACACATTTGCTTCCTTGACAACTTCTTTCACAATAGCTCTGCTCCGCTAAGCGCAAGAAGTATGAAGGTCCTTTAGTCTGGATGCTGCATCACAGTAAATGCTATATGGCCACTTCAGATGTCAGCTTGACCATGCAGAGCCTTTTATACCTGGAAAAGTAAGGGTAAAATAAAAATTGTGGGTAAAGCACTCACCCTAAGGGACCGTGTTAAAAGAACAATCAGCCGATCCCTGGTGTTTATAGATTATTTATTTGTATTTTTATGAACTACATCTTAAACCAATTTAGTATTTTCCCACAACATTTATATTTAAAAAGTATCTTGTTTATTACTTATTAATTATATGTAAAAATATGAGCCCAAAAAAACCCAAATAGGTCAACGTCCCATAGGGCAGCGCACAATTGGCCCAGCATCGTCCGGGTTTGGCCGAGGTAGGCCGTCATTGTAAATAAGAATTTGTTCTTAACTGACTTGCCTAGTTAAATAAATAAATATTTCTCACTCGTATGCAACCTACTGTAGCCTACTTGAATGACCAATAGAGCTAAAATCACTTGTAGCAAAGTCACTGATGTCTCTAATCCATGATACACAGATTAGAATTCACATTTTGAAGTTCCCAGATTATAAATGAATATTTCACTGTCCATGAGCTATAGATCTACGGACAAGTATGATGGGTTTCAAGTGCGATGGATAATGTTTTCAAAATTCCTCCCCTTTGATTTTCTACAAATATTTTGCCCATTACAGCTGTGGTTATTCATTCTCGTACAGATCACATTTTTCAATAGCTTTTACTTCAAATGGCTACACCTACTCATTCAAGGGTTTTTCTTCATTTTTACTATTTTCTACATTGTAGAATAATAGTGAAGACATCAAAACTATGAAATAACACATATGGAATTATGTAGTAACCCAAAAAATAACTTAAACAAATACAATTTTAGATTATTCAAATAGCCACCCTTTGCACACGCTTGTCATTCTGTCAACCAGCTTCACCTGGAATGCTTTTCCAACAGTCTTGAAGTAGTTCCCACATATGCTGAGCACGTTGGCTGCTTTTTCCTTCACTCTGCAGTCTGACTCATCCCAAACATCTCAATTTGGTTGAGATCGGTGGATTGTAGCTCCCAGGTCATCTGACTCCATCACTCTCCTTCTTGGTAAAATAGCTATTGGTTTCTTTGCAGCAATTCGACCATGAAGGCCTGATGCACGCAGCCTATTCTGAAAAGTTGATTTTGAGATGTGTCTGTTACTTTAACTCTGTGAAGCATGTATTTGGGCTGCAATTTCTGAGGCTGGCAACTCTAATGAACTTATCCTCTGTAGCAGAGGTAATTCTGGGTCTTCCATTCCCGTAAAGGTCCTCATGAGAGCCAGTTTCATCATATCGCTTGATGGTTTTTGCAACTGCACTTGAAGAAACTTTCAAAGTTCTTGACATTTTCCGCATTGACTGACCTTCATGTCTTAAAATAATGATGACAGTAGTTTCTCTTTGCTTATTTGAGCTGTTCTTGCCATAATATGGATTTGGTCTTTTACCAAATAGGGCTATCTTCTGTATACCCCACTACCTTGTCACAACACAACTGACTGGCTCAAACACATAAAGAAGGAAAGAAATTACACAAATTAACTTTTAACAAGGCACACCTGTTAATTGAAATGCATTCCAGGTGACTACCTCATGAAGCTGGTTGAGAGAATGCCAAGAGTGTGCAATGCTGTCATCAAGGCAAATGTGGCTACTTTGAAGAATCTCAAACATAAAATATATTTTGATTTGTTTATCACTTTTTTTTGTTACTACATGATTCCATGTGTTATTTCATAGTTGATGTCTTCACTATTATTCTACAATGTAGAAAATAGTAAAAATACAGAAAAACTCCTGAATGAGTAGGTGTTCTAAAACTTTTGACCAGTAGTGTACATCTAAAACCCTTTGAGTTTTAGTCTTTGACCTCCCCCTGTCCATAGTAATATTTATTTAACTGATTTTACATAAATATTTTCTGTGATAGGTCTAAATTTCAATAGCTTTACACTTCGTCCGTATGGGCTACAGATCTACAGACAAGTGTTGTGAGTTCCTTGACCTTTCTTATCAAATGTACACTTTTTTTCCCCCTCTCCCTGGTCCTCTTGGAAATATTTTTTTTTTTTATGTTACTGCTTTGGTTACTAATTCACATACATATCTACTTTTCTATAGCTTTATATCCAGATGGTTTTGAAATCTAACACTGAAAATACTTTCCAATATTGTACATATTTAACATAGTCATCTCCAAAATAGTTGTCACCCTTGATAAAGATAAATAAATCATTCAAATAGTGAGATATCACATTATTTTATACTAACACAATTGGTCAGCGAAAGAGATTTTGTTTAACACCCATTTTCAATACTCCAGCACTTTCCCCTTGCAACAATAACGACACAGCCTTTTTCTAAAATGTTTTATGAGATTGGAGAACACATTGGGAGAGATGGGTGTTTTCACATATAGTCCTCGTTAAAACAACCGATCTCAGTCCTCTTTAAAGTGAACTCCGGGGTAAAGAAATTGCAAAATAACTGTTATCTTTGTATTGACACTGCCCTTGCCTTTGAATAAAGACAATTATCATCAAGTTTGCGGACGACACAACAGTGGTAGGCTTGATTACCAACAACGACGAGACGGCCTACAGGAGGAGGTGAGGGCCCTCGGAGTGTGCTGTCAGGAAAATAACCTCACACTCAACGTCAACAAAACTAAGGAGATGATTGTGGACTTCAGGAAACAGCAGAGGGAACACCCCCCTATCCACATCGATGGAACAGTAGTGGAGAGGGTAGTAGGTTTTAAGTTCCTCGGCATACACATCACAGACAAACTGAATTGGTCCACTCACACAGACAGCATTGTGAAGAAGGCGCAGCAGCGCCTCTTCAACCTCAGGAGGCTGAAGAAATTCGGCTTGTCACCAAAAGCACTCACAAACTTCTACAGATGCACAATCGAGAGCATCCTGGCGGGCTGTATCACCGTCTGGTACGGCAACTGCTCCGCCCACAACCGTAAGGCTCTCCAGAGGGTAGTGAGGTCTGCACAACGCATCACCGGGGGCAAACTACCTGCCCTCCAGGACACCTACACCACCCGATGTTACAGGAAGGCCATAAAGATCATCAAGGACAACAACCACCCGAGCCACTGCCTGTTCACCCCGCTATCATCCAGAAGGCGAGGTCAGTACAGGTGCATCAAAGCTGGGACCGAGAGACTGAAAAACAGCTTCTATCTCAAGGCCATCAGACTGTTAAACAGCCATCACTAACATTGAGTGGCTGCTGCCAACACACTGACTCAACTCCAGCCACTTTAATAATGGGAATTGATGGGAAATTATGTAAAATATATCACTAGCCACATTAAACAATGCTACCTAATATAATGTTTACATACCCTACATTATTCATCTCATATGTATATGTATATACTGTACTCTATATCATCTACTGCATCCTTATGTAATACATGTATCACTAGCCACTTTGTTTACATACTCATCTCATATGTATATACTGTACTCGATACCATCTACTGTATCTTGCCTATGCTGCTCTGTACCATCACTCATTCATATATCTTTATGTACATATTCTTTATCCCCTTACACTGTGTATAAGACAGTCGTTTTGGAATTGTTAGATTACTTGTTGGTTATTACTGCATTGTCGGAACTAGAAGCACAAGCATTTCGCTACACTCGCATTAACATCTGCTAACCATGTGTATGTGACAAATAAAATTTGATTTGATTAGATTATTTTGCCAATTCACATATTGTGGTCTGAGTCCTCTTTGCATTCACATTGCTGTGTTTAAAAAGGAACCAATATCTTTTTTCAACATTCACGTAATGCACTCTGGGTTTTTACAAAGTGCAGGACAAGCCATTCCATCTGAACGTGCTATCGGACAGCTAGATATACCTACTTACATTTTGTAAGCTAATAGATAGCATTTAGATTTTTTTTAAATGAGGCATAGTAATTGTAATCAGAAGATACCAATAATATTTGTTAATAGTAACAGAATAAATAGCTAAATAATAACTGCAGATTAAATAATGATGTATTAAATAATATAATACTGCCCTTTAAGAGTGTGTCATGATTCTCATCAAATGTTTTCTTCTCACACTATTCAAACCCAACAATTGAATAAAGAGCTATGAAGCTCTCAGCCTATAGATAACATATTACGAACAAATAATCTGAACATCATGTCAGTATAAAACTCCACACATATTTTGGTATTTATGTGCATCCTTGAGAATCGCTAATAAATATCCAAAAACAGCGCACGGTTCTCTCTCCCACAAACCTGCACATCGTCATCTTATCTCTTTTGTGACACCAACGTGAGGGGTTATGGCAGGAGAAACAGTGTTGCAGTAGTCTAGTGTGTGGTGCGGGAATAATGACACGCTAACCTGGGGAGCTTTGTGTTCACATTGTCCTAAAAAAGGGACTGTGGAATTCAAGCGACCCAAACTCAGACCAGAGACTCAATCAAATCTTATTAGTCACATACGCCGAATACAACAGGTGTAGTGAAATGCTTACTTACAGGCCCCTAACCAACAATGCAGTTTAAAAAATACAAATAAGAAATAAAAGTAATTAAAGTGCAGCAGTAAAATAACAATAGCGAGACTATATACAGGGGGTACCGGTACAGAGTCAATGTGTGGGGGCACCGGTTAGTTGATGTAGTATGTACATGTAGGTAGAGTTATTAAAGTGACTATGCATAGATGACAACAGAGAGTAGCAGTGGTGTAAAAGAGGGGGGGGGGCAATGCAAATAGTCTGGGAAGCTATTTGATAAGATGTTCAGGGGTCTTATTTCTTGGGGGTAGAAGCTGTTTAGAAGCCTCTTGGACCTAGATTTGGCGCTACGGTATCGCTTGCTGTTTGGTAGCAGAGAGAACAGTCTATGACTAGCGTGGCTGGAGTCTTTGAAAATTTGTAAAATCATTGAGGATAACACACAAAGTCTGGGACTTTTTCCCATTGTGGTCCACTTGAGACAAGATGGATAGGAAAGATCGAACACAATTAAACACAGTATGGCATTTAGATAACAAGACCTAAAAACAAAGAAGAAGAACATCTATCTCATCATTGCAGTTACATTCACGAATGTCTTTGTTTGTTTGGACCATGATATTTCATTGTGGACACAAGGGAATTGAAGCGCTCAACCTGCTCCACTACAGCCCCGTCAATGAGAATGGGTGCATGCTCGGTCCTCCTTTTCCTGTAGTCCACAATCATCTACTTTGTCTTGATCACGTTGAGGGAGAGATTGTTGTCCTGGCACCACACGGCCAGGTCTCTAACCTCCTCCCTATAGGCTGTCTCGTCGTTGTCGGTGATCAGCCCTACCACTGTTGTGTCATCGGCAGATTTTATGATGGTGTTGGAGTCATTCCTGGAGTAAAGGAGGGGATTGAGCAAGCACCCCTGAGGGGCCCCCGTGTTGAGGATCAGTGTGGCGGATGTGTTGTTACCTACCCTTACCACCTGCTAGCGGCCCGTCAGGAAGTCCAGGATTCAGTTGCAGAGGGAGGTGTTTAGCCCCAGGGTCCTTAGCTTAGTGATGAGTTGAGGGAACTATGGTGATGGAACACTGAGCTCAATGAATAACATTCTCACATTGGTGTTCCTTTTGTCCAGGTGGGAAAGGGCAGTGTGGAGTGCAATAGAGATTGCATGATCTGTTAGGGCAGTATGCAAATTGGAGTGAGTCTAAGGTTTCTGGGATAATGGTGTTGATGTGAGCCATGACCAGCCTTTCAAAGCACTTCATGGCTACAGACGTGAGTGCCACGGGTCGGTAGTCATTTAGGCAGGTTACCTTAGTGTTCTTGGACACAGGGACCTATGGTGGTCTGCTTAAAACATGTTTGTATTACAGACTCGGACAGGGAGAGGTTGAAAAAGTCAGTGAAGACACTTGCCAGTTGGTCAGTGCATGCTTGCAGTACACATCCTAGTAATCCATTTGGCCCAGCTGCCTTGTGAATATTGACCTGTTTAAAGGTCTTACTCACATCAGCTGCGGAGAGCGTGATCACACAGTCGTCCGGAATAGCTGGTGCTCTCATGCATGTTTCAATGTTATTTGCCTCGAAGTGAGCATAGAAGTAGTTTAGCTTGTCTGGTAGGCTCGTGTCACTGGGCAGCTCTCGTCTGTACTTCCCCTTGTTGTCTGTAAAGGTTTTGCAAGCCCTGCCACATAAGACGAGCGTCGGAGCCGGTGTAATACGATTCGATCTTAGTCCTGTATTGGCGCTTTGCCTGTTTGATGGTTCGTCAGAGGGCATAGCGGCATTTCCAGGTTAGAGTCCCGCTCCTTGAAAGTGGCAGCTCTAGCCTTTACCTCAGTGCTGATGTTGCCTGTAATTAATGGCTTCTGGTTGGGGTACGTACAGTCACTGTGGGGACGACGTCATCGATGCACTTATTGATGAAGCCAGTGACTACTGTGGTGTACTCTTCAATGCCATCGGAAGAATCCCGGAACATATTCCATTATGTGCTAGCAAAACAGTCCTGTAGCTTAGCATCTGCTTCATCTGACCACTTTTTTTTATTGACAGTTACTGGTGCTTCCTGCTTTCATTTTAGCTTGTAAGCAGGAATCAGGAGAATAGAATTATGGTCAGATTTGCCAAATGGAGGGCGAGGGAGAGCTTTGTACACGTCTCTGTGTGTGGAGTAAAGGTGGTCTAGAGGTTTTTTTCCCTCTGGTTGCACATTTAACATGTGGATAGAAATTTGGTAAACAGATTTAAGTTTCCCTGCATTAAAGTCCCCAGCCACTAGGAGCGCTGCCTCTGGATGAGCTATTTCCTGTTTGCTTATGGTGCAATACAGCTCATTGAGTGCGGTCTTAGAGCCAGCATTGGTATGTGATGGTATGTAGACCGCTACGAAAAATACAGATAAACTCTCAAGGTGGATAGAGTATCTCATGATAAGCTTCCTTAGATATTGTGCACCAGCTGTTGTTTACAAATATACATAGTCCGTCACCCCTCGTCTTACCAAACGACTCTGTTCTATCCTGCCGATACAGTGTATAACCAGCCAGCTGTATGTTGATAAAGTCGTCGTTCAGCCATGACTCCGTGAAGCATAAGATATTAGTTTTTAATGTCCCGTTGATAGTTTAATTTTCCTCGTAGGTTGTTGATTTTATTTTCCAATGATTACATTTTAGCTAGTAGAACGTATGGCAGTGGGGGTTTATTCGATCGCCTACTAATTCTCATAAGGCAGCACGACCTCTGTCCTCTTTTCACGCACATGACGGGATTTGGGGAAATAGTATGTCCTTCACGTCGGGCTTGTTAAAAGGGAAAAAAAAGCTTCTGCCAGTTCATGGTGAGTAATCGCTGTTCTGATGTTCAGAAGTTATTTTCGGGCCTAAGAGACAGTAGCAGCAACATTATGTACAGAATAAGTTAAAAAAAATAAGTTACAAACAATGCAAAAAAAAAACAGTTAGTTAGGAGCATGTAAAACGTCAGCCATCTTCTCCAGCGCCATGATACATGACTGAGATGGCCATTGCAAAATTTTTATTTTTGTGGTCAATTTACCCTATATTTGTGGATTTTTATGTAGCTTGAGGTTATTGTCTTGCTGGAAGATCCACTTCCAGACTAGTTTCAGTCTCCTGGAAGAGGCAACCAGGTTTTTGGCTAAAATGTCCTGGTATGTGGTAAAGTTCATTATGCCGTTGACCGTAAAGTTCCCCAGGACAGGTGGAAGCAAAATAACCCCATAAAATCAAAGATCCACCACCATATTTTACAGTAGGTATGTGATAATTTTCTGCATATGCCTCCGTTTCTAAACACCAGACTCATCGCTGATTTGCGTGGCCAAAGAGCTCTACTTTCCTCTCATCTGACCATAGCACCGGTTCCAATCCAAGTACCAATGCTATTTAGAAAACTCCAGCCGGTACTATGGCCCAATGACATGAAAATATAGCTCTTTGGCCACACACACCAGTGGTGGGTTTGGTGTAAAAAAAATAAAAAGAAGCATACGCCGCAAAGGACCTCATACCTACTGTAAAATCACACAATTGCACTTTTATGACAGTTGCTAAACGACCTGAGTGCCAGAAAACAGCTCTGCAATTAAGGTTAGAGTTCGACTATTGGTCAAAACAAAGTGTGTACCTTGAACTCTAGTGTCATCCGATTCTAGATATAGCACCCTAGGAACTTCCGTCAGAGAGTAATTGACGAGCAAAGCCCCCCACGAATAAATCTACTTGTTTTGAATTGAAATTACACGACGTCATCATTCACAGCAGCAGAGAGCACTTCAGATGGCATTTTGACATTGAATCATTACAGCATCGGGTCTACAAACAAATATTTTATAACGTTGTATAATGTTCAGAAACTCCCACAATGATGTGGGAATTCACACGAGAGCGGCTATTATTCATCAGGTGCAAATACAACTAGTAGATAGGCTAATAATTCAACATAATACATAGACGATGAGATGGAATCACGAGATTACCTGGATTTCCTTCTGCTATTGGTGCATATCCAGGATTGGCGGTGCCATAAGACCCATAGCCGCTGTGAAGATATAACAGGTAAAGTTAAAGTAGAAGAGCAATGTGAGATTTAAATTGCTACAGACTACACGTTCTATCAAGATGTGCATTTGATTGTATCATCACAGAGGACTGTATTGGCTCTCATATATTGAAAAAGTATAGTATATATATGCTAGGCCTAATACCAATCTCCATACATACATGAATTTTACACAAATGACGTTCTCACCTTAAAATCGGGGTACTCTCCATTTCCACCTAAACTTTCACAACATTCAAAGAAATAATGCAAGTGAGAGTTGGTTCCCACCCTTGCATGTGATTTATGTAAGATTATCGTAAATCATAATACACATCCAAAAAAATCCTGTTCGTCTGTGGTTCAATGACTCGCAACTCTTCCTCTTTTTTAAACAAATCTGATGAAACACCAAAAACACAATTTCCCCTTAACAATAACTTTACACAATTTCGATTTAGGCTAAACTATGACCTATCTTGTCGTTTAGTTTCGTGTTGAGGAAGTTCCGTGGTATTTGGGACACTGATCTTGGATCAGTTTAGGTTTCTTGCTAACAATGATAATGACAATTGTTTGGGTGCTGGAAGCGGATTTTGGATCAGCTTCTTGAGAAACCAGCAACCCGTGACAGTGATGATGCGTGCCTTACACAGGGAAAGCGTTTATGGGAAACAATTTACAATTACAATGAGTCATTTTGAGGGAGATGTCCTCAATTTGACATACATAAGAACAGCTATTCAGCCTAGTGCCTACAGAAATTAAAGTACGTAACTAATCTAATTTAATTCACTACCCATAACACTTTGCGGTCCTTCCGGAAGCCCTTTTCTTCCTTTCCGCCGTTGCCGTCTCCTCCTTAAAATTATACAGGCGGGTGAGTTATCTACATCTATGTCCATCTACATATTTAGAAGACGTAATAACATATATCTAGCTCATTAATCACGTATGTGAATTCAAGTTCTACAATTTACCGCAACATTATAGGCATTGCACATTTCTAATCCCTCAAATGCCGTGGTTTTGGACGGCTTGCTTTCCCAGTGGCTAGCTAGCTACCTTTCCACACTGGTGTTTCCAATATCATAACTCTAGTTATCTTGCTAGTAGCTACGTCCATACAGTGGGGCCGACATGTTAAATAAAATATATTTTACACTTTGATTTTGCATGTTTTTTTTATAGCCAACGTTTTAGACTCGTACTGAAATGCATATCACACAAACTAGTTAGCTACGTAGCTATTTATCATATTGCCATAGCCAACAGTCAACTAACTCGCGCTAGTTAGCCCAAGCTCATGCCTTCCAACAATGTTGATTGCTTTAGAACGCACATGCTGCCTACTTCAATGGGATTGACATGTTACAAATTCATATCTTTACACTTACGGCGTCATGTGTTTACACCGTTAAGTTACCTATAACTTGTCATTGTGATACAGGGGAAATCTAAATGACTTGCATGAGTCAACTACTGGTAGCTAGTTAGCTTGTTGTTGGCCGAATTAGCTAGTCATGTAATGGTAACTAACGTTACACAGCAACTGATTGTGGATGATTTGATATGCTATAATTGTTGATGTTTTGCCAGTTTTAATTGTTGCCCGTGTGTATTTAATATTAACAAATTACCTTTCCTCCTCAGTTCACCATGGCAGCCCTCAGACCTCTTACCAAACCGAAGATTGTCAAGAAGAGGGTTAAGAAATTCATTCGCCATCAGTCTGACAGATATGTCAAGATCACGGTAAGCGCATTTGCTAAATGCATATCAAAGATGGCACTGTAATTTGTGGCGGAAACAAGGCTTTTCAAACATTGCACTTGCAGGGAGGCAAAGGACAAAGGCAGAACAGTTAGAAGGAACATTGATCCTGTAACGTCTTGTAACGTCTTTGCCTTTCTGCCTCCAGAAAAGCTGGCGTAAGCCCAGGGGTATTGACAACAGGGTCCGCAGGCGGTTTAAGGGTCAGATGCTGATGCCAAACATTGGTTATGGTAGCAACAAGAAGACCAAGCACATGCTACCCTCTGGCTTCAGGAAGTTCCTGGTGCACAACATCAAGGAGCTCGAGGTCCTCATGATGAGCAACAAGTAAGTGTTGTTGGTTAGTTTTTGTTGGTTTTTATTTTCAAGATAAAGGTACCTAAAGGGCAATATTATTCCTCATTGGGGGTATTTCCAGGTCTCCTATTTTAACTGATACCCCCCACAACATGAAGCATACTACATAGGGAAGAATATAGAAGAGAGGGCATAGTCTTAGTGGAAAGAGGATTGCGTCTGTCATGCCTGTCCACAATGGTCAGGAGCAAGTTGCAGCAGAATTTACATTATCTATAATTCGCCTCTACTCACCTTATGAGGAAAAGATCAAGTATACACCGTGCCTACCTTGGGTAGACTCTTGTAAATCAAGTATATTGCTTTGATTTTCTAATCCTGGGTACCCACAGTTATAGACCTGTACTAATACCCCTGGATGAAAGCCCCTTCCTGTTTCAGAAAGTTAACTGGGGTGTGTTCAGCAGGACGCAATGTTTTTGAACATTCAAATAGAAATGTTCTATGTAGACCGAACACGCCTCTGACATGTAAAATAAGGAATCGCGTCTCACTCTGTTCATGGCATTTTCTATCTTCAACGTTGGAGAACGTTTGGCTACTGCACATGACCTTCTATGCATTAATATGTAAATAAACAATACAATTTAAGACGGAGAATAGTATGTTCATTACCTGAGATAAATAACAAAGTGCACGCTCTCATCCACGCGTGCAACAATACTACAGCCAAAATGGGAGTCACCTAGAAAAACTTTAAATTCTAGCTCATTTTTCAAAAAACAAGCCTGAAACACTTTCTAAAGACTGCTATCTACTGGAAGCCTAAGGAACTGCAATCTGGGAGGTATTCCATTGATATTCCCAATGACAGCCATTTCAATGAGTGGTGAGCTCAAACGAGCTAAAAATCTGGATGGATTCTCCTCGGGTTTTTGCCTGCTATATCAGTTCTGTTATACTCAGACATTATTTTAACAGTTTTGGAAACCAGTGTTTTCCATCCATTACGACCAATTATATGCATATCCTAGCTTCTGGGCCTGAGTAACAGGCAGTTTACTTTGGGCACCTCAGTCATCAATACTGCCCCCTATCCCTAATAAGTTTTAGTGATAGCCTAGACTAAATACCAGACGAAAATAAACCAATTGCAAAGATGAGCAATCCAGCACGTGAAGTTATATGTATGGGTAGGAGCTACCGGAATGTCATTTTTGCAAGCGAAGGTGAACAAAAGACATTGTGCAAATGAACAAAGTTCTGCTGCATGCAGTGCTTGAACTCCAGCATGTCTGGAGTCTAGTTGCTAGGGCAACAGGTCTGCCTGCTCTGCTCGGAGAAGACGAGAGGAGAAAAAAAAGCAAGGAAATCAAGATGGCAGCTATGCAAATAACGAATCCAAAGGGCTTTTTTAAATGTTATTTTACCTTTATTTAACTAGGCAAGTCAGTTAACCTCACTAGGGTATGTGGGAAGCTAGTGTCCCACCTGGCCAACATCCAGTGAAATTGCAGAGCGCCAAATTCAAATACAGAAATACTCATAAAAATTCAGAAAATATACTTTTATTTTACATAGGTTTAAAGATGAACTTCTTGTGAATCCAACCACGGTGTCAGATTTATAAAATGCTTTACGGCGAAAGCATATCTCACGATTATTTGAGAACATCGCACAGCAGACAAATCATTACAAACAGTAACCAGCCAAGTAGAAGAGATACACACGTCAGAAATAGAGAAAATGAATCACTTACCTTTGATCTTCATATCGTTGCACTCAGACATTAATTTACTCAAATGTTTGTTTTGTTCGATAGTCTCTTTATATGATTTGATTTATATCCAAAAACCTCAGTTTGCGCGTTTTCTTCAGTAATCCACCGGTTCAAGTGCAGTCACAACAGGCAGACAAAAAAATCCAAATTGTATCCGAAAAGTTCACAGAAACACATCAAACGATGTTTATATTCAATCCTCGGGTTGTTTTTAGCCTAAATAATCGATAATATTTCAACCGGACAATAACGTCGTCAATATAAAAGAGAAACGCGAATGGCACTTTTTAAAATTTTATTTTACCTTTTATTTAACTAGGCAATTCAGTTAAGAACAAATTCTTATTTTCAATGACGGCCTAGGAACAGTTACAGCCTGTTCAGGGGCAGAACGACAGATTTGTACCTTGTCAGCTCAGGGGTTTGAACTTGCAACCTTCCGGTTACTAGTCCAACACTCTAACCACTAGGCTACCCTCTCTCGGTCGCGCGCATGAAAAAGCTCTGACACTGGAGGATCCACTCATTCCGACTGCTCTTACTCCCCCATTTTTCAGAATACAAGCCTGAAACAATTTCTAAAGACTGACATCTAGTGGAATGCATAGGAACTGCAATTTGAGTCCTAAGTCAATGGATACTGTAATGGCATTCAATAGAAAACTACAAAACAAAAATCCTACTTCCTGGATGGATTTTTCTCAGGTTTTCGCCTGCCAAATCAGTTCTGTTATACTCAGACTATTTTAACAGTTTTGGAAACTTTAGTGTTTTCTATCCAAATCTACCAATTGTATGCATATTCTATCTTCTGGGCCGGAGTAGCAGGCAGTTTAATTTGGGCACGCTTTATATCCAAAATTCTGCCCCCTACCCTAGAAAAGTTAAGAACAAATTCATATTTTCAATGATGGACTGGGAACAGTTGGTTAACTGCCTTGTTCAGGGGCAGAATGACAGATTTTTACCTTGTCAGCTCGGGGACTCGATCTTGCAACTTTTCGGTTACTAACGCTCTAACCACTAGGCTACCTGCCGCTGCTTTTTCTTCTCAAACATGGCAGAAAGCAAACAAAAAAAATGATTCTTAAGTCAACCACTTAGCATGTTAAACTAGGGGTCATCTTAGTGCATAATTCTGTGTTTTTCATGCAGGAAATAAAGGAAACTTATCTTTCTGCTTTTATTTAAACACCGATCTAAAATGCTTTTTATTTATACACTGAACCAAAATATAAACGCAACATGCAACAATTTCAAAGATTTTACTGAGTTAGAGTCCATAAGGAAATAAGGAAATTAAAATAAATTCATTAGACCCTTATCTATGGATTTCACATGCCTGGTCACAGATGCCCCCCAAAAAAGGTAGGCGCCGTGGATCAGAGAACCACTCCTAATCTGCTGTGACCACCATTTACCTCGTGCAGCGTGACACATCTCCTTTGCATAGAGCTGATCAGGTTATTGATTCTGGCCTGTGGAATGTTGTCCCACTTAAATGGCTGTGGGAAATTGCTGGCATTGGCAGGAACTGGAACACGCTGTCGTACACGTCGATCCAGGGCATCCCAAATGTGCTCAATGGGTGACATGTCTGGTGAGTATGCAGGCTATGGATGAACTGGGACATTTTCATCCGTTGTGCAAATCTACAATTTTATCAGCAGTCTGGGTGGCGAAGAAGTGAAGGGTGAAGAAGCGGGGTGTGGAAGTCCAGGGCTGGCGTGGTTACATGCGGTTGAGGCCGTTGGACGTACTCTCAAATGATTTTGGAGGTGGCTTATGGTAGAGAAATGAACATTCCATTCTCTGGCAACAGCTGTGGTAGACATTCCTGCATTCATTCAACATGTCAAATGCAGGCTCCCTCAACTTGTGACATCTGTGGAATTGTGTTGTGACAACTGCACATTTTAGTGGGCTTTTATTGTCCCCAGAAGAAGGTGCACATGTTTAATGAACATGCTGTTTAATCAGCTTCTTGATATGCCACACCTGTCAGGTGGATGGATTATTTTGGCAAAGAAAATGCTCAGTAACAGGGATGTAGACCCATTTGTGCATTGTTTTTTTTAAGCTAAATAAGCTTTGTTTCATCTTTATATTATTTCAGTTCCTGAAACATGGGACCAACACTTTGTTTCATTTATATTTTTCTTCCGTGTATTTTCTGTGACAAAGAACTATAGTTGCATGTCCCTGATAACGCTGTTGAAGTAAAACACTGTCTTCATATATAAAACGTAACCCGTGTCAATACACAGCTGGACTCACCTGCTCCTGCTTTCTCCTTTTGTGCTATTTACAAACAAACACGTGACTGGCTCAACTTCTGGGGAACTAAGTAAGCTTCATAATGTGACTGGTGTAATAAGAAACCGATTGGATTTATATTCTAACGCATTGCAAAAGTTCACTGCAGGTATTTACTTTAAATAGCTACAAATTATAATGTTTTGAAAAACAGTTTCTACGGTATTGAAGAAACATTCCGTAGCTATTTCCAAATGCCCCAGTATATGGTATACCACTCTTTCCCACTGTTTCCCAACCCTAGTCCTCAAGTAACCCCAACAGTAAACATTTTTATTGTAAACCTGGGCAAGCACACCTGATTCAACTTGTAAACTAATCAACAAGCCCTCATTGAGCTGAGTGAGGTGTGTTTGTTCAGGGCTACAATGAATGTGTACTGTTGGTGGAATTTGAGGACCAGGGTTGGGAAACACTGCGGTATATAGCCTAAGCCTACTTCAGTCTCCAGCACACTGGTTGTTTTTTTTCTCTTTACTTGTCAAATGTATGAGTGCTTGTGTGGTTGAACATCCAAACGTTGCCCACATATGAAAACGTTACCTAATTGGTACAACAGCAACAAACGTTTGAGGGTAGTCATGCACAAAGTAAACGGCAACAGTGTGCCACTTTTCACAACTGTGCTGAAGCACAAGGTTAGATTTCTCTGCGATTTTTGTCCTGTAGCTATCACATTGAAGCAACGTGAAGCACACCTCTACACATGCACAGATACTTAGTGTAACTGTGAGGGCAAAGTCTTGCATTGCGCTGCTCATAGCAACATAATGTTGTCTCACTGAAACAATCCTCTCCTTCTCTCCCTGTGCCATTCAGTCTCCAGTGTGTATGGTAGTTGGTAATTATCTTGCCTCTAACCATCTTCTCCCCCTCCGTAGGACCCACGCTGCTGAGATCGCCCACAACGTGTCTTCCAAGAACAGGAAGCTGATTGTGGAGAGGGCAGCCCAGCTGGCCATCAAGATCACCAACCCCAATGCCAGACTCCGCAGCGAGGAGAACGAGTGATCCAGACATTATTTTCTTAATAAAACAGATTTTTAAATGTGCTTTTGTCTCAACAATTTCTTACCTATTCCTTTTCCCATAGTGTGTTTGTTTATGGCCCCCTCAAGAATTTAAAAGCAATGGATGAAAGCAAAGGTGGGTGAGATTCATGACACCAGTCCCTCCCTTTAAAATCCATGAGGAGAATTCACACTGGAGCCAAGGGTAGAAAATAGATATGAAGTACTGGTAGCGCCCTGCAAGGGCATTCATTTTAACCCCTACCCATGTGCACTACGTTCAGGCCCTACCAAAGCCCGGTTGCTTCAGCCAAATGTAAGGCCCAGACCTGCCCCAAATCAGAAATGACTGTCAGTATATCCATTAGCTACTCTGTCACTCAATCCCTGCATGCACTCTGCTCTTGGCAGCTCTGAGTAATAGTAAGGTCTGCTTGGGCTCAATGAAGAGACATGAGAGCTGTTAGCTACTTTTCATCACTAAACTCCCAACTCAAGGAACATCAATTTCTGTTAAACAATGTCATATTTGATGAGGTTGAAGCACTTCTGTCACCATGTTATGATCTTAGTCAGATATTGCTGTACTTCACAGCGGAGCATGAGCAAAGGGCACAGCTTCAAAATGTGATACCCGAGCCCTGCCCGTACCCTAGTTATTGATGGAAAAAACAGGCCCTAACCCAATATGTTGGGGCCCGTCGGGTAGCAGAGCTCTTGCTGCTGAAGTACAAGCAGTTAGCCACACTCACATTAACATCTGCAGCTGGTTCTGAGATTTCTCTGAAACAATTGAAGGTGTAACATTCCAGTGCACCTTTGTGAGAAGGGAGCTATGAACGTCTTATGATGTTTAGCTCAATATTTTTATTCAGCTAACACTTTCACACCCAATCTTGCTTGAAGTCCTACTTGTTAAGAGTCCTATAGATCAGACCTGGTTGTATCTGTATAAAATCTGGTAAAGTAATGTCTCGGAAGCAGTGGAATCTAGTCTTCTAATACAACGCAAAAAGATACTGTAAGACCACATTTGTTTTGTAGAATATGTCAATGTCTCACTGGAGTCCAGTGATCTGTGCTACACAGTGGGCATTTTAGACAAGTGTCTAGACTGTAACTATGGGATAGCACTGTACTTGGCCCAAGCACATGCATCAGTGTGTTTGTCGTACTTCAGCCTGTCATGCTGGCATCCTTGCCAACACCCAGCAATGATCCAGGCTGCTCCTTATTCTGGTTCTGCCAACAGGATCTAGAACAAAAACAATGGAGACTTTTTAGAGAATTCTTTACATTGCAACTTCCATCTGATATGCTACCAACAGTGATTTTATTATGAGGATCACAGACGATGGATGGTTGGATCCTCTTTAGGATCTTTGAATATCAATAAGAACATGTTAATACATTTGTTGTCATGTCCGGCAATCAAAACAAACTACTCGATCAACATGAATGCGATTTGAATTTAACCAATTTAGCCAATGGTTTAAAGCCCATCTGAAGAGACCAAAACCAGATTCTTTCCAATCAAGATTCATCTTGATTAAATGGCAATTAATTGAAGATTTAACACAGCTTTGAAGCTTTCTGCTGAATGTATTAGATTAAACCAAACCAGTTCTTCTACACAGAAATGACTTTAATGTATTGTCTGCGTATGACAGCTGTATTTTGGGCCTCATACCCTCAACCGCATACGGTATTGTTAGAATTACAAAAATTGACAATCACGTTTAGATTTTGTAATTCTGAAATGCTATGTTTTGGGTAGCATGAATAAATAGCCAGTGTCGTCTACAGCCAGCCTCCTGGGGTGAAAGTTTCCATTGCGTTCTGGCAGGCAGGCTGTGCCATCTCTGCAGCCTTTAGCTCCCATCCATCTGTTCATGTAAAATAAATTGATCCAAAGCACACACAATAATAGACATTATATTTACGTTATCATACCTGGAATGAATCAGTTTTTTGTTTTCATGTAGTTTTAATGTCATGTGTGTGTGTGTGTTGCAAGAGAGACAGACACTGATGGGTTTATAAATATACATAGGTTTATGCAAATTCGTGATCTTTTATCTTTCCTAGCATCCCCCTGTTCTCCATCTGGTATTTTAAGGCTGATTCAGACACACCTGAGAATGTTGGAACTGCTCCAGTTAGGGTGGGGATTGTGGAGACATGAGGACAGAGCTAGAAGAAACAGTGTGAGGTAAACAGAGAGCAATAGAAAGGAGAAAGATCATTCTATTTTTCCTTCCAGTGACTAGAGAATGAACATGGCAGGCAGAGTGATATGTGGTAAGGGACACACGGCCAACCCAAAGCTCTTCACCCCGGCCTTCTCTCAGACAGATTCCATCAGGAAAGGAGGAGGGAAGAGGAGGATGTTCTCCTTTTCACTACGGTGTCGACTCGGAATCATCAGAGGGAGGACCAAAGGTAATGCAATTAGAACGCGTACATAGTTTCTTCATACTTTTTAATCAAATCCAAACTGCCCCTAGGTCATTGGGTTTTTATCTACTGCTATTGTATTGTGTGTACTGCTTCAGCGGATGTGGTTGCAAGTTCAAATCCCCGAGCTGACAAGGTACAAATCTGTCGTTCTGCCCCTGAACAGGCAGTTAACCCACTGTTCCTAGGCCGTCATTGAAAATAAGAATTTGTTCTTAACTGACTTGCCTTGTTAAATGAAGGTAAAAAAACAAAAAAACAACAAGTGTATTACTGTCCTGAGAGGGTGCACCGGTGCAGGAGATTTATCAACCTGGCACGCCGACTGCTGTACATTAGTCAGTAGTCAGCTCCCATGTGATGTAGTCGAAGGATTGTATTCGCCTAATGTATACCAGTATCTGCTTGTAATGAAAGAGATTAACCTTTTTGAATGACAGTGGGCCAAGTGTGAGAGCTGACGTTCCTCTAAAATGATAGGGGTGAGATCCCGGTAGTTAAGAGTAATAGCAGAATGATCACTTATGAATCACTTGATTAGGGATTTGCATACGAATTTCTCTTCTCATGTTTATTCTGTTTTGTCAAAATCTATTAATAGGATAACCTATTTTAAACATGATATTAAGTGACTTTCCTCAAATAGAGACATATTTGACCTTTGTTTGACGTTTGGCCTACCTTGCAGGTGAACATTGTACTGTGGTTATGTGATCATGTCTCCATGAATTATGACTGAGTCATGTTCACCGCCCCTGGCCCATGGTGTCAGAAAATCCTGTGATCTGTGTGTTGACTCGAGTCTCTTTAATCTCTATTGCATTCAGTTGGTAGATGTATTTGCAACTACAGCTGATAGCCATAAGATGGCAGTATGACCACCTACGTGATATAAAATGTACTGCACTAGCCTTGGTTGGGGAATATTTTATATTATATCTTCACTGTACTTTCACATCTTATATGAGAGGTTAGTCTTTCACTCGGGTACTTGTCAAGTGAAAATGTTACATCTTATTTGTCTTAGTTCCAAAAAAGCATTATATCATAATGGAAGTGTCAAGTATAAGGCATTAGCACTGTTTTATACACTTTTTAAACAAACAGTTGTGTGTTGAATCTAAAATCGATTGCATATTGCTTCCTAGTATAATATTTAAAAACATATTGACTCACTATTAAATCAGTTTTTTGACATTGAATTTGTTCTCTCTCTCTGGTCTATATGTTGAATTCTTTCAACATTACAGAACTACACTGAGTGGGTGTGCTTCTACTGCTATACATAATTAACCTAATTCTGTTGCCTTGTGTGTTCCCCTGGGTTTTTATCAGTCCATCTCACAGCTCTGTGTCTCCTGTTCCTCTTTATTCTGTAATAAATTAATTAGTTTCGCTCTGAATCACCAAAGAGTAAATGGGGTATTAAGGACGAAACTCTCTGAGGAAATTATCTACGCCAAAGAATGTTGTGTCCACTGGAAAGAGCTGACTAATTAGGCGACATGCTACAATGAAGAGAAACACGGGAAGCGTTTGTTTGTAATTGTTTGATGTGTCTCTGGTCAGGGCTATGCATCATAGACTCTATAAATCTATGCATTATTGGGCTCAAGGATGTATTTGCACGGCACATAAAGACTTAATTTACTAGCTAATTTATTTGTACCTGAGCATATCCTCACATCTGTGGACATTTTTGTCAGTGTTGTTTTCTAAGATCTTGTTTAGTACTTTCATGTGGTCTTTGATGCCATTTCCCTACTCTCAGACTATGACAAAAGTTCCTTTGGGGGGGATTGTCAGACCTTAATACATGGCAACATATGGGGGGGGTGACGGCGTGAGGGTGACAAATGGACAGACATGTGTGGCTCTCAGTCAGTCAGCGGCCGTGTTAACCCCTCTCTGTATGTGTCTGGGTGGAGGGCAGATGGCAGATGGCAGCAGAGATGCAGTGGGGCAAAGAGCCCTCTCACCCAGAGAAGGGAACATGAGATGTTCAGCACTCCACAGATTCCACCGATTGAAAGAGAGAAAGCATATCGTTGATTCGATTTATATCCATTGCAGCCAAATGGCTGATGTAAAAGACAGAATTCTATGGTCAGCAGTTCAAGCAGTTCAGAGAAAATCACAGTCTCTTTTGGCTTTGTCGCAGCATGAATATATGTTTATTGGTAGTGATGCTCTTGTATAAGCAGATAACAATCATTGTGATGAGCCTATGGAATGTGAGGTAGAATTGAATGCATGTGAGGGAAAAAGCACACAGGCATTAGCTAGCCTGTGTGTGGGTGGGATAACTATGGTGGTACAATAAGATGGTCACTGACTAGTGTGGAAAATGTGTGGCTGATATTTTATGGGCTCAAAGCGACAATGGATATGGGGGTGGCGTTGATTGTGCGCTTGACTGTAGGGAGTGTGTGCGTGTGTGTGCAGGGGGTGTGACTGCTTCATCACACCCCTCTGGCAAATAGAGGGAGAAAGACCCTCTTCGACACAGTCACTGAGGCTGTGTGAGTGTGTCTGACGGTTTGTATGTGTGTGAGCGGGTATGTGAGTGTGTGAACAAGGGGAGGATTATTCCTCTGGAATAGGAAGCGTGACCAGGAACACCTTTAAAGGAACCTCAGCATGTTGGGAGGAAAAGAAGGAGAGATGATGATTCCTTTGTTGCTTTGATCATTTAGTGTCCCTGCTTTCCGTCTGTCTGTGGGAATGACTTATTACAGCAACAAGCAAATTGTTTGTTATCAAGTTTAAACAGTTCATGGGCAAAAACATGGATCAGGATTTGTTATGTAATTTGCAATAAATAAAGATATGCTTCAAGTAGAACAGTGATATGAAGAGAAGAAGACTGGGTTTCTGAGGACGGACAGACAGACAGTATTCCCTGGGGCACCTCGCTGGGTCCGCTGGCCACTACAACAGAACAGCTACTTTCCTCTCAAATCGGATGTTTTGACAGGACTGCAGACATGCTGTGTGGTCTGAGGAGAGAGGCGAAGAATAGCAGCATCGGTAAGACTGCCTTAAACCCACTGACTGCAATCATATGAATGAATATCACAGACATGATATAGCTAGCTATATGTACTGTTGCTGTGTAGTTAGTGTGTAATGTCTGTCATATGTGCTACAGTGTACAACGGGTGGGTGTAATCCTAAATGCTGATTGGTTAACAGTATACTCTAGTGCTACACCCTAGTAGTGTAATTGTCATAGTAATGGATTTATGACTATCGTTAGTGCCTGTAATAGTATTTACTTATGAATATGAAGTGTGTAGTGATGCATGCTGTTCAACTGAGGAGCATCAACTTCCTGCTTTTGTACCTGTAGTTATACCTGTAGTTATACCTGTGGATGTCAGCCTTCTGTCATTGGAAGTTATTTGATCATCTGGGAATGTGATTATCTTTTCCTACATTGCAGTTTATTCAGATTGGTGGATATTTTTTTTACTTTTTAAATGACAGCTCTGTCAAGCACCAGTATATCTATTATTTAGCTAATAAGGCACAGTAGACGTCAATGCCATTTGATTAAAGCCAGACAGTACTGAATACCAGATTGCAGTCTGAAGTGGGGGCTGATATAAAAATGCAAACTGGGTCTACGGGAGCCCAGTTTATTTTAAAAATGTACCTCTGAAAATAGAATTTTGATTTAAAAGCCATTATCAGAGCGGCCCCCACATTTAACCTACATTCTGATTGGTTCTGAGGGAGGTAGGTACAGTGCCCTGAATTACATTGAGTTAATTGACTCACCAGAAATACATGGGGCTGACTGTAGTTTTCTGATTACTTTGCACACCACTTTCAGTAATGTTGTGAGTACAGTCCTGTTTGCAGATCTCAAATGTATGGTATTGCAGTTCTGCTCTTGACCCTTGAGCCACAGACAGAAATTGAGTATTCCCTCTGCCAAGACAGCATGCTTCTACCAGCAGAATCATGTTATGCCATACCCAGTTAATTGTTGTTGCTCAGGTCAGTTTTTTTGTTTGTTTTGGCTGCTAAATTGATTAAGCCAGTTAAATAAGTCACATATTTCGCCTATGATTGGCCTATCAAGATCACTAATAATGTTTCTAAACTGGTGCATGTGTGTATGTGTGCGCGTGAGTGGCCACCGTGCGCGTGTGATCTAAGGCTGTTGAGCAGGATATTTTTGCAAGGAAGTGAATAGAAGGTCGTACATGATCATACTATGCATATTCCTGCATGCCCTTGAGCTTTGTTTTGGTCAACTCTCACTATGTTGGATTATTATATTATTTCTGCAGATTTTTCATAGTTAACATGTGGCTTTATCAACCTCCACAATGATATGGAGTGCATCTCAGAAGACATATATTCTCCTAGTCTCTTTCCTTCAAATGCACTGATCTGAAAATATAGGAAAGCTGAAAGAAAATTATTGATACATTACGTACCAGTAACAGGTAGTTGTTTTCACTAGATGAAAGAAAACAGGCAAGGAGAATAACCATTTAAGACTAGTGAGATACACCCCATGTCATTTTGTCTTTGTGCAAATTAGTTCAATGCATGCAAATAATGAAAATTCATAATTTTTCCATTTTTGACCAAAGGCTGGCCCCATTGAATATTTCAGAATGTGAGTTTAGTTGGTGATGTAATATTATGGATTAAGAGTCATGATACCAAAGTGGATGAAGGGTTAATTGAGTGCAAAAAACAACACAGAACAGCAATATCAGCCACACACATGTCCAGGGTTGTGGAGTACATGTAACTAAAAAAACAACTGTAATCTGTTACATGACCAGCGAAAGTATTGTAATCAGATCACAGACACTTTTGAAAATATAGATGATTAGGCTACTTCTAAGGTTACTTTTAAATGCAGAAAGGATGTTTGTGAAAAAATACTTTGATACCTTTCTGTTTTCTCAATGACATTCAAATCAGCATTGAAAAAAGGCACAAGTTTAAGTTTGTTCTCTCTGCCCTGAGCAAGTCTGACCACAAGCCAGAGACTACTATGGCAGAATTTTCACAGGCAGCACAATTCTGATAAATCTTTCCCGATTTGGTCTTTTGACCAATCAGATCAGCTCTGAAATAGATCTGATGTCAAATGATCTGATGTGATTTGTCAAAAGACCAATAGTGAAAAAAATGATAAAAATTGTGCTGCCTGTGTAAACGCAGCCTATGACGACACACCAAATGTGTTTGATGGATCGCAGGAAAAGAGCAGGAATAGGTTTTTGTAGAGTGCAGTGCAAGCTACAGTATGTCCTCCAATGATCTGACTGCTGTACTATTATTATATTATGACCATCTTGAATAAGCGCTTGGAGGTATTATGACAGCAGTGGTGTAGCCTACGGGCTATACGGATATCACTTAGGCCCATTATTCTACTGATATCAACACAGCAATTAAGAATATGTGAATCACGCTGCTGCTCTCTCAATTATTTGCGCCTTACAGATTGTGGTTGTTATGGATGACCGTTCACAAATGTATAGTTCTATTTTACCCCAATAATGATTGAATTGAAGAAATATAGGCTAAGTTGTCCATCAATCATTGTTAATGGGACCGGTGGACAGACAGCCAGTGAAAAATGCTCTCTTGCAACAGCTGAATAGTGCAGATCCCAGCCTATGGAATAAAAGTTTGAGAGAGTTCCTAACACCTCCGTGGTATAGTGCTTCATACATACTGTCAAAAACGAGTAGGGCTTTTATTGCTCAATCTAGTTTGTGCTGATAGAACAAAAATGTCCAAAGGCATCAACAGCTGCAAATGATTGAGATATGGAAGTGTCACCCATAGAGATCATATTAAAGATGTCTCTACCTATTTGCCATATGTGCTTTTGTCTGTGCCTAACAGTGTTCATACCATGTTTGTGCTGCTATGATGTTGTGCTGCTGCCATGTTGTGTTGCTGCCATGTTGTGATGTTGTCTTAGGTCTCTCTTTATGTAGTGTTGTGGTGTCTCTCTTGCAGTGATGTGTGTTTTGTCCTGCATTATTATACACTACCGTTCAGAAGTTTGGGTTCACTTAGAAATATCCTTGTTTTTGAAAGAAAAGCACATTTTTTGTCCATTAAAATCAAACTGATCAGAAATACAGTGTAGACATTGTTAATGTTGTACATTTTACCTTTATTTAACTAGGCGTGTCAGTTAGGAACAAATTCTTATTTACAATGGCGGCCTAGGAACAGTAGGTTAACTGCCTTGTTCAGGGGCAGAACGACAGATTTTTACCTTGTCAGCTCGGGGATTCGATCCACCAACATTTCGGTTACTGAACCAACGCTCTAACCACTAGGCAGCCTAGTGTCGCTGGAAATGATAGATTTTTTTATGGTAATATCAACATAGACGTATAGAGGCCCATTATCAGCAACCATCACTCCTGTGTTCTAATGGCACGTTGTGTCAGCTAATCCAATTTTATCATTTTAAAAGGCTAATTGATCATTAGAAAACCCATTTGCAATTATGTTAGCACAGCTGAAAACTGTTGTTCTGATTAAAGAAGAAATACAACTAGCCTTCTTTAGACTAGTTGGGTATCTGGATCATCACCAACTGTGGATTCGATTACCGGCTCAAAATGGCCAGGAACAAAGAACTTTCTTCTGAAACTTGTCAGTCTATTCTTGTTCTGTGAAATGAAGACTATTGGATGCGAGAAATTGCCAAAAACTGAAGATCTCAAACAGCACTGTGTACTACTCCTTTCACAGAATAGCACAAACTGTCTCCTACCAGAATAGAAAGAGGAGTGGCAGGCCTCGGTGCACAACTGAGCAAGAGAACAAGTACATTAGAGTGTCTAGTTTGAGAAACAGATGCCTCACAAGTCCTCAACTGCCAGCTTCATTAAATAGTACCTGCAAAACACCAGTCTCAATGCCAACAGTGACAAGGTGACTCCAGGATGCTGGCCTTCTAGGTTGTGCTGACCTTCTAGGCCAGCATCCTGGAGTCGTCTCTTCCCTGTGTACGTTGAGCCTGGTGTTTTGCGGGTACTATTTAATGAAGCTGCGAGTTGAGGACCTGTGAGGCATCTGCCAGTGTTTTATATATGTTTCCACACTATGAGGTTGGTAAAATACTATGGAATTGTGAAATTATGACAATGCACTTTTAGAGTAACAGCTGTTTGAAAAGACTGCCTGAAATGTCAGCTTTTTTTGGCTGGGTGGGGTTTGGTCTGCCTGATATAAGTTAATAGACCAATAACAAGAGTTTGCCCTCCTCTCTGCCAGAAGCAGCTAGTTTTCAGATCACACATCCCTCCCATTAGGCTCCTCCAATTAGACCCTTCTCTCTGACCACTCCCAGACAGTCCTGGCAAAATTCTTTCTTGAGCTATTTTTGTTTCTTTTTGACCCTTTTAATTACAGTCACAGTAAGGTACTTAATTGGTACCCAGAAATTATTTGATATTGAGATAAAAACGGCTGCATTGGACCTTTAAGTGTGTAACGTGCTGTTTAAATCACTTGGTTGAAAAGGTAGTCCTCAGTGGACTGGATTTTAGGAAGTGCAGTGTCAGATTTCTCATCATCGCGAATGCTGACATACCCACGCTGCTGTATCCAGCTTCAAACAGCCAGGCAAAGCAGGGCCACTGCTCATCTGGGCCCGGTGCTTCTGTGGCAGTAATGGCTCCCACTGTAAAAAGAAGATCCTATAAGAACAGATAGAGCCTTTCCTGGTTTCCTCTGTAGCAGCTGTTGTAGATGACTGAAAATGGTTGTATTCTCCACATGCCTGAACAGTCCATTAACCACAACACGTTCCCTCAAGAGTATTTCCCAGCTCTAACTTATGCTGAATGCACCATCTTGGTGCATAATGTTTCACTGCAGGTAGAAGATGCCTGTGGACAGAAATCTAGGATCAGCTACTCCAAATCTAAAGGCAACATTATCTTCAGATCAGCGTCTATTGGAGAAAATTCCATTTACTCCTAATGTGTCTAATAGGGTTCTCTGTGTGGCTTCTGTCTCACACTAAAACTAGCTGTCTTGATCTCTTGACCCTTCCCACTATGTTACAGTGGAAACAGAGCAGCATGACCTTCCGGCTCACAGATTGACCTGCCAGTATTCTGTTTGAGTTACCTAAGTGCCTGTTGGAGGAGTTTTTTCCTGTTGTATCTCTCTCTAATGTCCACACTCATTCTAATGGGGATCAAAGGGTTAAACGAGGCCCTGGCAGCTGTCAGCGTATGGATGGGGGATGTGTTGGTGTCAGGTTCCCCCCCTCCTCCCTCTCCTCTCTCAGGAGACACATTCCTTACATACTGTAGTAGTTCTCCAAACATCCAGATTATTCACCAAATGTTCCTTTCATTGTTTCAGATGACGGGCCCTACTCTAAGGGCAACAAGGACTCTGGAGGGACTGACCATGCCTCCAGGAGACGCAGTATTGCAGGTACAGTGGGGTTACACCTTACTGTGACTTTCAGTGATTCCACTGTTTCTCCTCTGTGGTACCATCTCCAATATTTTCAGCCTTACTCTCTCCAAGATGTAAGGATATCTGAAGGAGTGAAGCTTTTCAATGTGATTGTTTGATCACACATGTTCCATCACGTCTTCGCTGCGTTGGTTGATAGGTGTGGCACTGTTATGAATATATTGTGCTGTAGTGCTTAGATAAGGAGGAAATAAGCCTATGTAGCATACCTGTCGTTGGAGACAAAAGGAGTCCTCTCCCCCCATGAATTTGGCATGATTTAACAGCACAGCACATTGTGGCCAGAGACAGAATGGGACCAAGTACATTACCTCCACAAAAAACTACAGCATCTGAAGGCACTACAACTAGATATCCATCAGAGCTAGTGTCAAGCCCAATTTATCCTCAATTCTGTTCAGGAAATTTAATTTACAAATCTGTAATTAATTTCCTTTTTTCTGTCAAGATGTACTTTTTCAATTCATTCACTGAATTCCATCCCATTATGGGGAATGTACTGAGTTTAAATGGAGCTGACCCCACCCCACTATCCATCAGTTTATATGGAGCTGACCACATCCCCTATCCATGACATCCATCAGTTTATATGGAGCTGACCCCATCCCCTATCCATCAGTTTATATGGAGCTGACCCCATCCCCCATCCATGACATCCATCAGTTTATATGGAGCTGACCACATCCCCTATCCATGACATCCATCAGTTCATATGGAGCAGACCCCATCCCCCATCCATGACATCCATCAGTTCATATGGAGCTGACCCCATCCCCCATCCATGACATCCATCAGTTTATATGGAGCAGACCCCATCCCCTATCCATGACATCTATCAGTTTATATGGCGCTGACCCCATCCCCTATCCATGACATCCATCAGTTTATATGGAGCTGACCCCATCCCCTATCCATGACATCCATCAGTTTATATGGAGCAGACCCCATCCCCTATCCATGGCATCCATCAGTTTATATGGAGCTGACCCCATCCCCTATCCATGACATCCATCAGTTTATATGGAGCAGACCCCATCCCCTATCCATGGCATCTATCAGTTTATATGAAGCTGACCCCACCCCACTATCCATCAGTTTATATGGAGCTGACGCCATCCCCTATCCATGACATCTATCAGTTTAAATGGAGCTGACCCCATCCCCCATCCATGACATCTATCAGTTTATATGGAGCAGACCCCATCCCCCATCCATGACATCTATCAGTTTATATGGAGCTGACCCCATCCCCCATCCATGACATCTATCAGTTTATATGGAGCTGACCCCATCCCCCATCCATGACGTCCATCAGTTTATATGGAGCAGACTCCATCCCCCATCCATCAGTTTATATGAAGCTGACCCTACCCCCTATCCATGACATCCATCAGTTTATATGGAGCTGACCCCATCCCCTATCCATGACATCCATCAGTTTATATGGAGCAGACTCCATCCCCCATCCATCAATTTATATGAAGCTGACCCTACCCCCTATCCATGACATCCATCAGTTTATATGGAGCAGACTCCATCCCCCATCCATCAGTTTATATGAAGCTGACCCTACCCCCTATCCATGACATCCATCAGTTTATATGGAGCAGACTCCATCCCCTATCCATAACATCCATCATCAGAGAGTAGAGGGAGGGGGAGAGAGGAGAGAGAGAAAGTGAGTCAGACAGAGAGAGATAATGAGGGGTAGAGAAAGAGACAGAACGTCAGAGGCAGAGATAATCAAGCCGTGTTTGTAACAGTTCAGACAAACAGACTCTGTGTCCCAGATGGATGCTGACTCAGTGACTCTGTCCATCCACTGTTCCTCCTGTGTTTTTCCCTGTGTCGCTGTGTATCCCTGTGTGTCCCTGTATGTTCCTGTGTGCCCCTGTGTGTTCCTATGTGTCCCTGTTTGTTCTTGTGTATCCCTGTGTGTCTTCCTGTGTGTCCCTGTGTGTGTGTAGAAGACTACCGGGGTGTGACCACCGTGGACCTAATAAAGAGGGAGGGCAGCAGCCTGGGCCTCACCATCTCCGGGGGGTCCGATAAGGACGGCAAGCCCAGAGTGTCCAACCTACGGCCAGGTGGGCTAGCTGCCAGGTGAGATCTCCACTGAGATGACACATCCGTAACCTGGCAACCGCAGCGAGCTGTCTGTATGTGTTACCCACACCATCCACACTGTAACACACCGCCTCACACTAACCTGGGGATCATAAACGCTGCAGGAGACCAGCTGTTTACTGGGTGATGTGGAGCCTGGAACTGATATTCCACCAGAGCATAGTTTAGGAGAGGGTCTCCTATGTTAATAAACAAGATAAATATGGATGTTCCCTATCACACAAACTAAATTAAATGACATCTTACTACAGTGAATTAATTGGTATTAAGTTAATGTAGAGAGAACTGTTTTAAGCGACTACCTGCTTTATTTAATTGCCTCCCAATTCACTTGGTATTCATAGGGATTTAATGTTTCTATTTTGGAGTGTGGAGCCATGTTATTTCAGTAAAGATAGTTGAATAAACATTCAATTCATATAATTTGTCCTTATGTCAGCCATAAACGCAGTGGAAAGCTCTCTCACGCTTCAGAGTGACTAAGTGGCATGTGACTGCAGCCTCTCATCTTTATTTATTACACACACACTCATATTAAATACTGGAAAATTAAATTATTTCTGCCACCACAAAAGTGTCTCAGTATAGAATGTGGTCAACCGACTAGATATGACAATCGTGATATTACTTAACAGCTTATCTCACTGCTATTATAACCATTACACCACTGGCCTGTTTGCTAGTCGACTCGGTTGATCTCATACACACAATATATCTATGTTAAAATGAAAGCGTATGACCGTGTTTGGTAGGCTCATGCTGATGTGTGTGTCCTGAGTCACTGTAGCGATTGGCAGTAGCCCAGAGGTGTAGCAGAGCAGCACATCTATTTAATTAGCATCCAAATGAGCATCGTGTTGACTCACAATGTCACATGGGAGACATCATGTGAAACATGTCTCTCATCTCTATCTGTCTGTCTGTCTGTCTGTCTGAAGAATTCTAGGGTTGCATCTATTTGCATAGCTTGTGTTATAATTAGACAGACTTTCTGCTACAAAGATGCCGAACATTAGTCATGACAGGGCAGTGATGAAGATACACAACAAC
The DNA here is from genome assembly GCF_057628025.1 of Oncorhynchus mykiss. Classification (NCBI taxonomy): domain Eukaryota; kingdom Metazoa; phylum Chordata; class Actinopteri; order Salmoniformes; family Salmonidae; genus Oncorhynchus; species Oncorhynchus mykiss. The sequence continues at coordinate 63,694,241 of NC_143037.1, read as the reverse complement.
GTTCTGAAGCCATGAATCAGGAGATAATATGTTGTTTTCAGAGTTTATCATTAGTGGGGCCAGGAGGTTTTCCTAAACATGTGACCCAACCAATCCAGAGATATTCCCTGGCTAAGTGACATGGTCAGGAAAAACTCATCAAGCAACGTCTTCAATGTTCTCTGCTGGGGTTGTGCTCTATTGTAGCTCTATCTCTCCTTGTAGGAGTGACCAGCTGAATGTGGGAGACTACATCAAGTCTGTGAACGGCATCAACCTGTCCAAGCTCCGCCACGAGGAGATCATCAGCCTGCTGAAGAACATCGGGGAACGTGTGGTGCTGGAAGTGGAGTACGAATTACCTCCCTTTGGTATGAGCACTTCTAGTGTGTATCGTCCTGCATCTATTATAGTAGGTCTATAATATCCATATATTTTCAAATAACATATACAGTAGTGGAGATAAGGTCAACATAGCTTGCCTTTGTTCTTGGTTGAAAAAGCATCCAATTCTCTCTGTTGTTGTCTTCTCATGCTGGGACATTATTCCAGTACAGTAGTTGTCAATTTATTTCTGGACTGTGACCCAGCAAGTAAACAAACTAATCAGAATCCCAGTGGAGGCTGGTGTCATTTTCAATCTGAAGACACGCTCATTTGAAGGCCCAAATGGAATGAATGGAATGTGTTTGATTTCTTTGATACCTTTTCATTCTAGCCATGAGCTGTCCTCCCTCCACTGGATGATCCAGTTTTGACCCATAAGGACCAAAACAGCAACCCAGCAATGGGTCGCAACTCACATTGGCAGTTAACACTAACCCTGAACCCAAGGACCCTGTACAGCAAACGAGAGGGGAAAATGCTTAGATAAAATAATTCAAACTCAGGTTAAAACACTGAATGTGAATCATGAATGTGACAGTTGTTCTCTCTCTCCCCATCTCTGTTTTCAGTCCAGAATGCTCCCTCGGGTGTCATATCTAAGACCATAGAGGTGTGCCTATACAAAGAGGGTAACAGCTTTGGATTCGTCATGAGAGGTGGGCATCATTCAGTCTGCTAGAATGTACAGTGTGTATAATGAAGGGTGGCAGAGGATGAAAGATTGAACCTGATCGTGTGTGTTCTGCTTCTCTAGGAGGGTTCCATGAAGACTGGCACAGGTCTCGTCCTCTGGTAGTGACCTACGTACGGCCCGGGGGTCCTGCTGATAGGTAAAGACATGCATAGGTGTGTGTGTGTGCGCACGTGCGTGCACACACGTGATTATTCCCTCATGAGTAATTTCACATGAGTAAGCAATAAAGAAGCTCTGGAACGCCTTGTTTTCAGTCAGTGTATGTATCTGTGTGCAATCTGTACAGCTTGCTGGACCTGGTTTTCTCTTTGCCATTTGTTTCAATGGCAAATGCTATTGAAAAGATGTAGTGATGCATGCCCCCCAGACCTATGGAAATGCAGTCATGCATTAATGTTATATCCACATTAACGGTATAAAGAGCAAGCTTCATCCTAAGGCTAGGGACTAGCTAGCTGAATGCTGTACTGCACTGTCTCTGTCCAGGATTTCTCAGAAGATTAAGGGCAACATACTTAGTATATACATCAAACAGTGATATGTTGAGTGTACTGTACACCATGAGATAATATATAGATATCATTTATGCTTATTAATGTATGTTCATTCATTTCCTGAGAGGTCAGAAGTAGAATCTATCTTTTACCAGAGAGAGGACATTGGGAGCTGTTTGGTGGCGAAATATGACTGTACTGCAATGTCCAAAACACCTCCTTCTTCCCTTTTTAATGTTCCTCTATTCCTAGAGACAGCAAACGGAAAGATGGTGACCATGTGATGTGTCTGTGTGGACAGAGTGCCTGCATTCGATGCCCTCTCCTTCATGCACACTTAAGGGTTAGTGTTCTCTCACCTCTCTCTCTGTCTCCCTAACAGAGAGGGCACACTGAAGGCTGGTGACCGCGTGCTGAGCGTGGATGGGATGCCCTTAAACCGAGAGAAGCACGCTGACACCCTCACTATGCTGATGCAGTGTAGCCAGGAAGCCCTGTTCCTGATTGAGTATGACGTCTCCGTCATGGGTGAGCACACACACGCTGGTCGGAGGGGTATTATGTGAGAATACGGCAGGCAAAGCAACATCGCTCTGAGGGTAAATTATGCGCCCGTTCCACAAGAATGTATTAGAGCGAGTGTTCGTTGCTCACAAGCCGCCACTGGGGATTCACACGCCTACAAAACATGTCAACACTTAGTAGGAATGGTACAGCAGGTACATACAATAAATACTCTACTGATTCTATTATAGAAGTCGACTCTTTACCATATATAAGTAAGCCAAACCACCCGGAAGTTTAGGATTATTTTCTTTCATTTTGCATGTTACAGAACGGTTTTATTCTTCTAAATGAAGCAAAAAAACTAAAACAGAGATCTAGGCTTTTATACACCCTAATTAGAACTAGTGCTTCACAGTCAGTCAGTCAGTCAGACAGTCAGTTAGACAGACAGATGTTCCTGCCCCCGAAAGAGCCTCACAGAAGGGTGCAGAATGTTGAGGACCGAGAGCTTGCGTCAGTTTGGCATGGTCAAATGTCAAATAACCCTTCAGTCTGTTCTCCTCTGATTAAAAATAAATGAATACAGAAATACTTCATTTACATAGGTATTCACACCCCTGAGTCAATACTTTGTGGAAGCACATTTGGCGGCGAATAAAGCTATGAGTCTGAGAATATAGAGCTGGTGGGATTTTCCATGCACCGGCAGAACAGAGACGCTACCTCTGGTAAGACGAGGGGTGGGGGGGCTGTGTATTTATGTCAATAACAGCTGGTGAGAGGTATTAACAGATGTCTCGAGGTATTACTCTCCTGAGGTAGAGTACCTTATGATAAGCTGTCAACCGCACTATTTACCAAGAGAGTTCTCATCTGTATTATTCGTAGCGTCTATTTACTACCACAAAGAGAAGCTGGCATTAAGACCGCTCTCAACCAACTCTATAAGGCTATAAGCAAAGAAGAAAATGCTGACCCAGAAGCGGAGCTACAAAGTGCCCGGGGACTTTAATGCAGGCAACCTTAAATCAGTTTTACCAACATTTTACCAGCATATCAGGTGCAACCAGGGGAAAAAATCCTAGACCAGATTGAGAAAAGTGTCCAGATTAGTCTCCCGCTCCTTGAAAAAGGCAGCTCTAGCCTTTAGCTCGATGCAGATGTTGCCTGTAATCCATGGCTTCTGGTTGGGATATGTACGTACAGTCACTGTGGGGACGACGTCATCGATACACTTATTGATAAAGCCGGTGACTGAGGTGGTGTATTCCTCAATGCCATTGGATAAATCCCGGAACATATTCCAGTCTGTGCTAGCAAAACAGTCCTGTAGTGTAGCATCCGCGTCATCTGACCACTTCCGTATTGAGCGAGTCACTGGTACTTCCTGCTTTAGTTTTAGTTTGTAAGCAGGAATCAGGAAGATAGAATTACGGTCAGATTTGCCAAATGTAGGGCGGGGGAGAGCTTTGTATGCATCTCTGTTGGTGTCCACATCACCAACCAACTATCATGGTCCAAACGTACCAAGACAGTCGTGAAGGGGGCACGACAAAACCTTTTCCCCCTCAGGAGACTGAAAAGATTTGGCATGGGTCCCTAGATCCTTAAAAGGTTCTACAGCTGCACCATCCAAAGCATCCTGACCGGTTGCATCACTGCTTGGTATGGAAACTACTCGGCATCTGACCGTAAGACGCTACAGAGGGTAGTGCGAACGGCCAAGCTTCCTGCCATCCAGGACCTACATAATAGGCGGTGTCAGAGGAAAGTCCAGAAAATTGCCAGAGACTCCATTCACCAAGTTATAGACTGTTTTCTCTGCCTCCGCATGGCAAGCGGTACCGGAGCACCAAGTCTAGGACCAAAAGGCTCCTCAACAGCTTCTACCCCCCCCCCCCCCCCCCCCACCCATGCACTGCTGCTACTCGCTGTTTGTTTGTTACCTATGCATAGTCACTTTGCCCCCACCTACATGTACAGATTACCTCAACTAGCCTGTACCCCTGCACACTGACTCGGTACCATTGCCCCCTGTATATACTGTAGCTCTGTTATTCTTATTGTGTTACTTTTTATTATTACTTTTTATTTTAGCCTACTTGGTAAATATTTTATTCTTCTTGAACTGCACTGTTGGTTAAGGGCTTGCAAGTAAGCATTTCACAGTAGTCTACACTTGTTGTATTCAGCGCATGTGGCAAATAAAGTATGATTTGATTTGAGTCATCTTGGGTATGTCTGTATCAGCTTTGAACATCTGGATTTGGGGATATCCAATTCTTCCTAGTAGATTTTCCCAAGCACTGTTAAGTAAGATGGGGACCGGCGGTGAACAGCAATCTTCAAGTCATTCCACGGATTTTCAATGGGATTCATATCTGGGCTTTGGCTGGGCCACTCAAGGACTTTCACATTCTTGTTCTAAAGCTATTCCAGCATTTATTCGGCTATATGCTTGGGGTCATTGTCCTGTTGGAAGGTAAATCTTCGCCCAAGTCTAAGGTCATCCGTTATCACTGGATAGCATGTCTCAAACCGTATGTCATCAGCTGAGACAGCTTGACATCTGTGCTGCCGGAGTTAAATGTTAAGTGAGGTGGGTTGAGGTGAAGTAAATGGGAATATCCTTGTTTGGAATAAAGTGGGAAAAGATCATTAACAAACCAAATGTCCCCTGAAATAAAATAATGGGGTCTTCAATTTAGAGAGAGGAGATTATGAAGACAAAGTAAATGTGGAAATTATAATTATAACATTTCTTAAGTACTCAGACACTGATTTCATCATTGTACTGTAGTGACCTTATTAAACCAACACTAAGCAACCTCATCAATTCACTACAGTACTATGGATATTCTACCCTAATGCCGTGCATGTCTATCTTTCTCTCAGAGTCTGTGCAGCAGGCCTCTGGCCCCCTGCTGGTGGAGATAGTGAAGTGTCCTGCAGCCAGCCTGGGTGTCAGCCTGGCTACTGCAGTGTACAGGAACAAGCAGGTCATCGTCATTGACAAAATCAAACAGGCCAGTGTGGTGGAGAGGTGAGCCAAGCCTCCTGTCACATACAATGTAAAACTTTTTTACTTGCATACCAAAGAGATCATACTGTATTTTGCATGAAAATAGCTTTATACTAAATGTAATATGCTTTTCTACTTTCAAACCCCCTCTGTCTGTCCCTTTCCTACCCCTCTCTCTCTCTCGCTCTCTCTCTCTCTCTCTCTCTCTCTCAGGTGTGGGGCATTGCATATAGGTGATCTTCTCCTGTGTATAGATGGGACCAGTACTGAGCACTGTTCCCTGATGGAGGCCACGCAGCTGTTGGCCCAAACCTCTGACATTGTTAAATTGGAGATCCTGACAGCCAATCAGAGCAGACTTCCCATGAGACCTCAAGACACAGGTCTTTATATTTTTATTTATTTAACCTTTATTTAACTAGTCAAGTCAGTTAAGAACAAATTCTTATTTACAATGACGGCCTACCAAAAGGCAAAAGGCCTCCTGCGGGGACGGGGGCTGGGATAAAATATATATATATATATATATATATATATATATATATATATATATATATATATATATAGGCCAAAACACACATAACGACAAGAGAGACAACACAACACTACATAAAGAGAGACCTAAGATATCAACATAGCATGGCAGCAACACATTACAACAACACAGCTGGGTAGCAACACAACATGACAGCAGCACAACATGGTAGCAGCATAAAACATGGTACAAACATTATTGGGCACAGACAACAGCACAAAGGGCAAGAAGGTAGAGACAACAATACATCACTCAAAGCAGACACAACTGCCAGTAAGAGTCTTTGAGTGAAGAGATAAAAATGTCCAGTTGGAGTGTTTTTTGCAGCTCGTTCCAGTGGCTAGCTTTGGGGACCTTTGGGTGCTTTGGGGACCTTTAACAGAATGTGACTGTCAGAACGGGTGTTGTATGTGGAGGCCTAAGAGGGTTTTAGAAGTAAGCATCCACCAGTGGGTCTTGGACGGGTATACAGAGATGACCAGTTTACAGAGGAGTATAGAGTGCAGTGATGTGTCCTATAAGGAGCATTGGTGGCAAATCTGATGGCCGAATGGCAAAGAACATCTAGCCTGCCGATCTATGAATTACGTCTCATTAATCTAGCATGGGTAGGATGGTCATCTGAATCAGGGTTAGTTTGTCAGCTTGAGTGAAAGAGGAGTGATTACGATAGAGGAAACCAAGTCTAGATTTAACCTTAACCTGAGGCTTTGATATGTGCTGAGAGAAGGACAATGTACCATCTAGCCATGCTCCCAAGTACTTGTATGAGGTGACTACCTCAAGCTCCAAACCCTCAGAGATTGTAATCACAACGGTGGGGAGAGGGGCAGTATCCCAACACTCTCCAAGGCGTCCTCTCCTTCCCCCTTCACAGTCCTTTGTTTATGCAATGTTTAGGTAGTTTTCTGGCAAGTAAGATAGCACCAACAGATATGGCAGCTCTGCTTCTAGCTCCTAAGCAACTTTGCAGTATTTCGTTTTTTTTGTGTGTTAATTCTTACATTATTAGCCCAGAAATGTCTTTGTGTTATTACATACAGCCAGAAATAACTTTTGGATATCAGAGCGGCGGTAACTCACCAGCATTATGGACAGGAATATGACTTTCTAGAATTGGATCCTTTGTTCGTACCACCCAGGGCAATCAAACTTATTCTAGAGACTGCTCCGGCAGAGAAGAGGTATTCGAAGTGGACTTCTAGTCCGATTCAGGAGGCATGCATACCATTCACCGCTTCCGAGTATATTACTTGCTAATGTTCAGTCTCTGGATAATAAAGTATTTTATTTTTTATTCATTTTATTTAATCTTTATTTAACTAGGCAATCAGAACAAATTCTTATTTACAATGACGGCCTACACCAGCCAAACCTGGACGATGCTCGGCCAATTGTGCGCCGCCCTATGGGACTCCCAATCATGACCGATTGTGATACAACCTGGAATCAAACCAGGGTGTCTGTAGTGACGCCTCAAGTACTGAGATGCAGTGCCTTAGACCGCTGCACCACTCGGGAGCCCAGGGCGAGGATCTCCTTCCAGAGAGACATCATGGATTGTAACATACTCTGTTTCACGGAAACATGGCTCTCTTGGGATATACTGTCCCCATCCATTCAGCCATCTGGGTTCTCAGTACATCGCGCAGACAGGAATAAAGAACTCTCCGGAAGAAGAAAGGCGGGGTTGTATGTTTCATGATTAACCCACATGGTGTGATTGTGATAACATACAGAAACTCAAGTCCTCTTGTTCACCCAACCTAGAAAATCTCACAATCAAATGCCGACTGTATTACCTCCCAAGAGAATTCTCTACGATTATAGTCACAGCCGTGTATATTCCCCCTCAAGCCGATACCATGACGGCCCTCAAAGAACTACACTGGACTCTATGCAGACTGGAAACCACATATCTTGAGGCTGCATGTATTGTAGCTGGGGTTTTTAACAAAGCAAATTTGAGGAAAACGCTACCAAAGTTCTAACAACACACTGACTCGCGCTGGTAAAACATTGGACCACTGCTACTCAACTTTTCAGCAAATCTCTCTCCAGCAAATCTGATCACGACTCCATTTTGCGACTTCCTTCCTATAGGCAGAAACTCAAACAGGAAGTACCCGTGCTAAGGTCTATTCAATGCTGGTCTGACCAATCGGAATCCATGCTTCAAGATTGTTTAGCTCACGCGGACTGAGATATATTCTGGATAGCCTCTGAGAATAACATCAACGAATACACGGATATGGTGACTGAGTTCATCAGGAAGTGTATAGGAGATGTTGTACCCACTGTGACTATTAAAACCTACCCAAACCAGAAACCGTGGATAGATGCCAGCATTCGCGCAAAACTAAATGCACAATACACCGCATTTAGTGATGGCAAGGTGACTGGGTATATGGCTAAATACAAACAGTATAGTTATTCCCTCCATAAGGCAATCAAACAGGCAAAACGTCAGTATAGAGACAAAGTGGAGTTGCAATTCAACGGCTCAGACATGAGACGTATGTGGCAGGGCCTACAGACAATCATGGACTACCACGGTGTACTATTCCAACCTCAGGAGGCTGAAGAAATTTAGCTTGGCCTCTAAAACCCTCACAAACTTTTACAGATGCACAATTGAGAGCATCCTGTTGGGATGTATCACCGCAACCGCAGGGCTCTCCAGAGTGTGGTGCAGTCTGCCCAACGCATCACCGGGGGCAAACTACCTGCCCTCCAGGACACTTATAGCACCTAATGTCACAGGAAGGCCAAAAAGATAATTAAGGACCACCCTAACCACGACCTGTTCACCCCGCTATCGTCCAGAAGGTGAAGTCAGTACAGGTGCATCAAAGCTGGGACCGATACACTGAAAAACAGCTTCTATCTTAAGGCCATCAGACTGTTAAATAGCCATCACTAGCTGGCTTCTACCGGGTTACGCAACCCTGCACCTTAGAGGCTGCTGCCCTATATACATAGACTTGGAATCACTGGCCACTTTAATAATGGAACACGAGTCACTTTAATAAGGTTTAAATAATGTTTACATACTGCTTTACTCATCTCATACATATATAATGTATTTTATTCTACTGTATGTTAGTCAGTGCCATGCTGACATTGCTCAATCTAATATTTATATAATTCTTAATTCCATTCATTGACTTTTATATTTGTGGGTATTGTTGTGAATCATTTTTAGATGCTACTGCACTGTTAGATACTACTGCACTGTTGAAGCTAGGAACACAAGCATTTCACTACATCTGCAATCACATCTGCTAAATATGTGTATGTGACAAATACAATTTGATTTGATTTGCATATGTAACCCAGTAGAAAAAAATTCTGATAAACTGTGTTTTAAGCATATTACCTACATAGTTCCCTCTGCTGCTGTAAAGGGACTGCAGAGGGTGAGCTGCCTCCCGTATGCTGTGAATCACTTAAGTGTGGAGAGGGCTGGAGGTTATGAGCACTGTACCCTGGTGTAGACCGCCGGCCTTTTATGCATCCCGACAAACTACACACACACACACAAACACACACACACACACACACACACACACACACACACACACACACACACACACACACACACACACACACACACACACACACACACACACATACACACATACACACATACATACATACATACATACATACATACATACATACATACATACATACATACATACATACATACATACATACATACATCTTGTTGTGTTTTTGGGCCAACAGTCTGAGGTGGTTTATTTTTTATTTATTATATATTTTTTCAAAATGATTAAATTACAAAGCACTGATGTCATGTACATGATGAACAGCTTTAGTTGAAATAGTTTGATCCATGTAAGTATTAACAGGTAGAAAGGAACACCTAACAGTTGATTGACAGAGCCTTTGGTCAGAGGTTGTTTCTTAGTATGTGAGGTTGGGAAAGATTGTGAAGCCTGAAGTGTGGTACAACTACGCTGTGTCTTAGTGTCAACTACAGTGGCTTAGTCTTATCTGCGGTGGGCGTCTCAGCATTAGAATATGGATCTTATGGCTAAGTCATTATATTATGGAGACACCCACTACCCAATGGAGTTGAATTACATATTGTTATCTGTCATCGTGAACATGGATTATCATATTGCACTGTATCACACTTATGTAGGGAATTGATGGGAAATGATGTCAAATATATCACTAGCCACTTTAAACAATGCTACCTAATATAATGTTTACATACCCTACATTATTCATCTCATATGTATATGTATATACTGTACTCTATACCATCTACTGCATCTTTATGTAATACATGTATCACTAGCCACTTTAACTATGCCACTTTGTTTACATACTCATCTCATATGTATATACTGCACTCAATACCATCTACTGTATCTTGCCTATGCCGCTAAGTACCATCACTCATTCATATATCTTTATGTACATATTCTTTATCCCCTTACACTTGTGTCTATAAGGTAGTAGTTTTGGAATTGTTAGCTAGATTACTTGTTGGTTATTACTGCATTGTCGGAACTAGAAGCACAAGCATTTCGCTACACTCGCATTAACATCTGCTAACCATGTGTATGTGACAAATACAATTTGATTTGATTTGATGTGTGTACTCAAGATAGTGAAAATAAAGTGTTTCAGGTAGGTTTTTATTTGTGTCTGTAACATTACTGTAATTTTTCATGTGCTTCTAAATTGGATTGGATGTAGATTCATTATTGAAATTAAATGCCACAACGATGAGATTATATTTTAATGATACATTCCCTTTGGGTATTAGACATGATCATAAAATGCAATTTGTCTAATCCTCGCTGGGATTTAATAAGACTGATATGGCAACTAAAAGATAAGCTGTTTCTAAAGTATTCCTCAGTAAAGATAGGAATTAGAGCTCTACTCTACAGGAGCCAAATGGTTACAGGACCACAGAGTGGGATGGAAGATTTGGAGGAGTGGATAGAAGTTGCCCCTAACTACTGAGAAAGGGTCACACCTTGTCACTCTTCCTATGGTTAGGCCTAGGGGATACGAAAGGGTTAATGACAACTTCTGCCTGAGACGAACGTTGTGGACGTTTGAAAAATACTTGCTTTCATAAGACATACTACAATGTCTTGGATTTAACCAGATGACCTGGATCTGTGAGACATCCATGGCTTTCTTGCAAATCCTTCATCCATGTGAGGAGGGAGACTGTCACAGATTAAGACTGTACGAATAGAACACTACGGATTACTGTCGTGTGTAATTCTCCCTGTTAAATATAGCTGTGTGGTTTGGTCACATTCAAGTGTTCAGTGTAGCTTCACATTTTTCCCTTGAATGTTTCATTAATGATTGGGTTTTACTACATTGTTTGTGGGTGTGAGAATAGAATAGCCAATACTGTATCTTTCGGCTACAACCTGCATTTTACAGCATTAAAGAATATAAATCATTTGTAAAGGGGGTAAACATTTGGGGACACAGCCATCACACAGTAAATGCAGTCCAAAGAGTAGAACATTTCAGATCAGTATTTATTCTGTCTCATCTGGCATCTTTTTCTCCAATCCCATTAACTTTTCACACAACTGAATAAGCCTCAGGTTTGACACTGACAGCTCACATGCTCAATTGGTCAATTGGCCTGCCAATCAGGAGAGAGGCAGGACATATCTTATCCATGAGGCGTCATCTGCAATTAGCCTTTTGGGTTTCAGCTGTGTTCAATGAAGGCAGATTCACATGGCATGTCCTCACTTCGCAAGGCAGTATTAGCTCAGTGAGTCAGTTCTGGCTGACCTACCAGTGTTTTTACAAACCTAGTTTCTTTTGCTTTCTTCAAAGTGAAATTGTAAAATGTTCTCAAATCTGCATTCAGCTTTGTTGAAGCTTGTTAGTAAAAGTAAGAACATTTCTCAGCCATTCTGTCCTTCTTTGCTCCATTCAATTACATGTGTCTCACTGATTTTCCTGTGTTGACAAAAATGCATTATGCCACAGGATTCAATCTAGTGTACCATGAAGAAAACAAAATATCAATGACTCTGCCTGTTATCCTGCAGGCTCTGGGGTGTAAATGGAGATTAAAGCAGCATTTAATGGGTGGAATTTAGCAGCACATTGCTGTGCCTGAGTAGAGTAATTTTCCTTATAAACAACTTTTACATTTTGTTTTGTTTCATTGTGGCTGCAGTGAAAGTGGAGAAGAGCAACCTTCACCATTGGGACCCCACTGTTAACTACAGCCACACCCAACACTGCAAGACATGGAGCAGTCCCAGCCACCCACTCAACCAGCAGGACCACTGCACATGTGAGTTATAATGTGTGAATATGCTGCTGGGTATAGTTCAGTATATAGAATTTTCCTTGCTAAGTGTATGTATTTTAAAAGTTGCTGTTGATCATCTGTCTTTTTTCAGTTTATGATCCTCTGATCCCAATGATAATGTTGCGATATCATTAACTGTGTATTAGCATTGCATGTAGCCTAGGTGCACTGTGGAGTTACAGGTCAAGTGACGAGTTGCATTATTCTACCTCGAAGGGGTTTCTTTTTGCATTGATTTGATGTTGTGAGCATGTGTCCTTTCAGCTCTGGTGTGTGGTGGCTTCTCCCCTTCCTCCACAGCCACCTCAGGGTACAGCAGTAGCCAGGGCAGCAGCACCCTACCCTGCCCCATCCCATCCACCAGCCCCCGTAACACCACACATAAGAGACGCCAGAGGAGGAAGGAGCACAAGAGCTCACGTATGTGGATTGTGTACTGCTTTAAAAACAAATGTGTATTCATAACCGGCTTTTAGAATAGTTCGAGAATTGACCTACCTCCCCTCATTAAAGGGGTGACTGCTCTGACGACGGATCACTGACATGGACTGATGGAAAGGCTGATAGCTGACTCACTCCCTCTCCCTCCCTCTCTCTCTCCATCTATCCATTCATTCCTCCCCTTTCTCTCAATGTATCACACTATCCACCCTTCCCCCTCACCCAGTGTCCCTAGCATCCAGCTCAGTGGGCCCTGGGGGTCAGGTTGTTCATGTGGAGACCAGCGAGGTCATCGTGAGGGGGGATCCACTCACAGGGTTCGGGGTTCAGCTGCAAGGGGGTGTCTTTGCCACAGAGACCCTGACCGTTCCCGCAGTCATCCGCTTCATCGAGCCTGACAGCCCTGCCGAAAGGTTACACACACACAGCCTCCCAGACAGAGAAGTACTGTACAGTGTGGAGTGACCTTGACCTTAGGGCCATGTCTTAGTCACTCATCGGACGGTAGGGTGTCATCAGAGGAATACTAATCTGGGTCTCCTATCCGAAGATGACACTTTTAGCTCCGCTGTGTCCTAGCAGTTCCATTAGGCACCTTGCTTTGAGGTAATGGTAATAACTTCAGTTGTATTAGAATCTGTGAGAAGCAAGTGAATCAATTACATTTTACTACGTTTTATTTATAAAAGTTTATCCTGGCCTTGCTTCTAAAAAGCATTTATCTGTTAATTTATTAAGGAAATGGATAGCCCTGATTAGGCCAATGTGTGCTCTCTGCCCTTGTCTTGTAAGAGTAATGTTTGTCTGTATGGACAACAGAAGGCCATGTCCTCTGGGTGGTGTAATACCATTTAAAGTCTCCCTCCGTTGGGAGAGAGTGACTCAAGCAGAACATCCTATTGTGATGTTCGTCTCAGCACTAACGCAAGGTTAATGAATTGCAGTGTTTAGTGAATTAATCCTAGTTGACAGTGCTGCTATGTGTGTGTCCTAATGATGTGATCATGGAAGTAAGCGTGTGTGTGTGTGTGTGTGTGTGTGTGTGTATTTAAGCCAGAACAGGAGGGTCTAGCTTTGTTGAATTTAACAACAAGGGTTGATTGTGGATAGGATTGTGCCTTTCAGGGTCCTGACTCAGTGGTTTATTGTTATCAGTGAGTTGAGGTCAAAGTGGAGTTGAAATATGTTCACCATAAACCACCTATCTCTGAAATCTAAAGCAGAGTCATGAGAGTAGGGAACCAGACAGCTGTGTATATTTGTATATGCTCCATATAACACTTTCATGGTAGTAGTAGTAGTGGTGGTGGTAGTAATAGTACGGAAAGGTTTCTTATCGTTTTACAGCAGGACTCTCATGGTCTTCAGTTTTTGAGCGGGCTTCGTCTGAGAAATGGGATGTAAACGAGAGAAGTATTACGAAAAACTGTTCGTAACAACAGTTCAAGTTTGGTTAAATATCTAACTGTATAAAGGCCACACAGAATTATGCCGAATGCCACATATTGTCCCTTATTGTTCTCTACTATGTATTAAAAAGATTCTCACTCCATTGTACTCTTCTAACTATTCGCTGTGTCATCAGATGTGGGTTGCTGCAGGTGGGGGACAGACTCCTGTCCATCAACAGAATCCCTACAGAGGATGGAACACTGGAGGAGGCCAATCAGCTACTGCGTGACGCTGCTCTGGCCAATAAGGTCACCCTGGAGATTGAGTTTGATGTAGCAGGTATAGTCTTTTTAATTAGTTTAACCTTTGTTCATCCAAGTTGAAATAGCATCTCAAATCAAAATGTATTGGTCACATGCGCAGATTTGCAGGTGTTACAGCAGGTGC